>NW_026681906.1:0-16332 GCF_028640845.1 Ahaetulla prasina | reverse complement strand
ATTGTCCAGCTGCAGTATGCCCAGGTATTTGTAGGCTTGGGTTGGTTGCACTTGATGGTTTGTCCATTGGGCATTTCAATTCCATCACTTTCTATGATCTTCCCTTTCTTCAGTGCCACTGTGGCATTTGTCCAGGCCGAACTCCATGCTGATGTCAGTGCTGAAAACTCGAACTGTATTGGTCAGTGACTGGATTTCAATTTCTGATTTTCCGTATAGCTTCAGGTCATCCATGTACAGCAGGTGAGAGGAAGATTCCCTCTTAAGATTCATTTTGATTGCTGGTGATTTCATAGTCATGATCATGCAGTTTTCCTGATAATAGAATAGAATTTTTTATTGGCCAAGTGTGATTGGACACACAAGGAATTTGTCTTGGTGCATATGCTCTCAGTGTACATAAAAAGAAAAGATACCTTCATCAAGGTACAACATTTACAACACCAATGATGGTCATAGGGTACAAATTTAACACTTAATGATACAACACTTAATGATAATCATAGGATACAATTAGCAATCAGGAACAATCAATATAAATATAAATTATAAGGATTGCCAGCAACAAAGTTACAGTCATACAGTCATAAGTGGAAAGAGATTGGTGATGGGAACGATGAGATAGTTTGACAGTGTTGAGGGAATTATTTGTTTAGCAGTGTGATGGCCTTTGGGAAAAAACTATTCTTGTGTCTAGTTGTTCTGGTGTGCAGTGCTCTATAGCGTCGTTTTGAGGGTAGGAGTTGAAACAGATTATGTCCAGGATGTCTGGTGTGGTGTCTGCAGGCAACATCAGAATTGTGTGGTGTCTGCAGGCAGCATCAAAACAGACAAGATGATAAATGGGTCACTGCAATGTGAGTTCCAACGTTTTTGTTGGATGCAGTGGATCTTGTATTGTAATGCTATATCTCAGTGGTCTCCAACCTTGGTCCCTTTAAGACTTGTGGACTTCAACTCCCAGAGTCCCTCAGCCAGCAAAGCTCAGTTTCGGCTGAGGAACTCTGGGAGTTGAAATCCACAAGTCTTAAAGTTGCCAAGGTTGGAGACCCCTGATCTGGAAGATTGAGGATCTCCATAGACCAGAGGTGTCAAGCTCGTGACCCAGGGGCCGGATGTCTCACATGCGGGCCATTCCCACCCCCAGTTTAGCGAAGGGCAGGAAAGTCACGATACATCACGTGACGATGTGAGTTTGACACCCCTGCCATAGACAGTCATGAAAAAAAGGCCATCTAGGCAAATTAGATAGTGTTAATGATGGGAAGGTATGCATCTCCAGATAGTACAATCCCAATGTAAAAATCATAAAGTTCTTTTTGTTCTTCATTAAACAGCTCAATTTGCTATTTATCCAATTTGCTTAAAAGAAAAAAATACCAGCCATATTAACAGGATTGATGTACTAATTTCATTTTTGATTCTGTGACATGATAAATAATGGAAGATTTCACTATTCTGTCTAAGGCCATAAAAACTAGGAGTTTATAGCCACAAGTAACTTTGAGAGTCCAAATTTTAAAATCAGGTTTGTGCTAGGTGAGATTCATGGTATAAAAATAAACTATTGCTTGTCTCTCTTCTTATTATGTAAGATGCAAGTAGATGTAAATAGCATTCTTTTGGATATGAATTTTTAGTTTACATTTTTAAATAGGAGAATACAGTCTTAATCTGGAACTGGGTCAGAGGTTTTTCCAAAACGTGTAGGTGTAGTTAATATGTTGTTGAAAGCTTTGTTCACAAGTAGTGTGAAAAGAAGATCCCAGAAAAATGCTTTTGCTAATACATACACCTGCATTAAGAGTTAACACAATCTTGAGATTTCATCTGTTTCCTATGTGCCCATTTTAAATTTAGTTATTCAGAAATGAGTAATGTCCTCGTGTTATAAACTGTGAGAGAATGCTAATCTGCTTCTCCCCCCCCCCACCAGCATTTCTGCTAAAATAGGGGAAAGCATTCACTTAGCTTTCTGAATAGTTTCTTAAAATGCGTTTTTAATGTTAGAAGCTTGGCTAAGTCTAGCAAGTGCTTTAGCTTTGTTAAGGGAGCCAGATGTTACACATTGACCTTAAATGGTAAAAGCTCCCAGAGTGAATAGGGGAGAGAGAGAGTGAGAGAAAGAGAGAGAGAGAGAGAGAAGCTGCTGAATGGGGAAAATTAGGAATTGCTCAGTTTTAGGTAATGGTCACTGCGAACCAAGAGTAAAGCACTTTCTTCAGCCAAGGAACCCTTTTCTACCTTAAAGGTACAGTACCACATTATTATGCTTTAGTGAAATCTTATTGATTGTTTTGGATTTCAGTTTCCTAAGCAGGGGTATCTTGGTAAAGTACTTAGTTCACTTCCTTCTCCTGTGTTATTAAAACCATGCTCAAGAAATGTCAGCTGATGTTTAAACCAATTAATTTTATCAGTTAATTGTGATTTTATGCAAATTGTTAAGTACAGCTCTTCTTTATTTAAAATTTGAGTTGATTAACTACTATCCATTTATAAATGAGTGTAAAAATAAGCATTCTAGCACTGATGTACATCTGTATGGGTATCTATGTTACATGCTCAGTTAATAGAGTCTAGAGTCAAATTGCCTGCTGTGATGGAGTATCTACTTGACTTTGGAACCTGTCTTTTCAGAAGATGTCTCCAAAACAGTGACATTGGAATGGTGATTCTCCATTTCTTAAAAAAAAAAAAGACATATAAGCAAACCCTGGAGATTTCTTTAAAGATTTCTAAAATTAAGTGTAAATGAACTTTTTAAAAAACCTTACTGCAGGATTGGATTTTAATTGCTTTGTAGGTAATTAAAATTTGTTTATAAATAACTCTTCTAAAGTATATTAGGTATTCTGATATCTCTGTTCAGGTTTGTTGGCTACCATGAACTGAAAGATTATAGGGATAATATATTTATACAAGCAGACCTGGGCTGTTTTAAAAGTATTGCATCATACTCTTTTATTAAAATTTGTCAAGAATTCTAACTTCTGAAAATATTTTATTGCATATTTGTAATATGGTTGATAACCTAGCCCTTTTCAATTGCTATAACTTGTTTGAAAAATTATGTATTTTGTATGGCATTACAGCAATTTACAGCAAATATGTTGAACAGCACTGTGCTATTTCCAATAGAATACATTATTTCTGTTCCTTCTGCCTGATCTACTTTAAGAACATGTTAAGCTCCCATATCTGGCTTTCTGGTGTTCTCAATTTCTTATGTACATTTCTCCCTTAATTTACTGCTATATTGGAATGCATGCGATATTTGTTTTTCTTTCTTTTTTCCCTTATTCTTGTATATTCAAGAGTTTGAGTTAGTTGTAATCTCTAAGGATCAGAAAATAGCTTTCATAGCTGGTCTTTGAGATTCAGGGCCAAACTGTTCCTGAATACTTTTGATATGTTTGACATCATTTTCTAAACCAAAAAATGGAAGCAGGAAATGTCACACTTTAATGCTCACATTTCAACATCCCCTGCTGTTATGTATGTGAATGAGTGAGACAGAATGCAGAGCACAATAGGATTAGGAGCCTAAAGATTTACTATAAGAACTTGGTTGCCTTCATTGTATGTTACTCCTAAAAGATCACCAGGGTATCATTTTGCTTTCACGTCTCAAGGGCTGAATGATATATAATTTGAAACAAGTTTTAAATCATTAAGGAAAACAGAGGATGTTCTTAAAATTTATAGCAAGCACTACAATCAACTACAGTCTATAGCTTGTAATGCTTATATTAACGTGTAGCAGTTCAGGTATGACATTCTAGAATGTTGAATATGAAAACTTTCAAATTGCGCTTATTTTCATGCAGGAAAACTATATTAACTTGTGAGTTTTAACAAGACCTATAGAAAGGTAACTTAATGCTTTTTAAATAGGAATAGAATAGAATAGAATAGAATTTTTATTGGCCAAGTGTGATTGGACACACAAGGAATTTGTCTTGGTGCATATGCTCTCAGTGTACATAAAAGAAAAGATACGTTCATCAAGGTACAACATTTACAACACATAGTTGCTTTGGATCTTATTTTTAGGAATGTATAAGTGAGGCTGAATGATATAAACCAGCATTTTGTAGAAGAGCTCAAGTTTAAAAAAATGTCTCTTGGGCAGAAAAATACCTGAAGTTAATCATCTGTCGCCTCTAAATCATGATGTACAAACAATTCAGTTGTCTTGATAACATAGCACTCATTGATATTGTTACTGAGAAGACGTCTTGCCAGAACATGTAATGTGTGTGTTATCCTTTTGCCTTTATTTGTGTTTTGGCCTTCATTAGATCTTATTTCCCATTTTAAATGATACTGTTGAATGCCAGTCTTTCCTGTGAGGATAAAAGGATCTGTAGATCATTTATATATCTCCATTCAACTTTATTGACACTCTGAATGGGGGCGTTTCCCAGTCCATCCTTATTTTAAAAGGATTTTTTTCAAAGATGTGACCATTTAAAAAGTGCATACGCTTTTGCGCAAATCCTCCTCCCTATGTAAAATGTTAAATAGCCCGTTCAAGAGGAATAGCAATGAATGAGACCTAATCCACGACACAATAGTAGAATCGGCTACATGCAGGCAGTGTGAGGTTACGAAAGGGAAGAAGCTTCACTCAACTTCTGGTTCCTGATGTAATTTTAAAAAATATAATTTGTTTTTATATCCCTTTAAAAAAGTAACCACTTGTTTTTACTTCTCCCAAGTCCTTTATTTCATTCTAATTTCTCAAAAAATTTTCTTAGGGGGTAGGGATGAGGTAGAGCGGTACAGATTGTTGATAGAAGAACACGGTCATGTTCTGCTCAGGAAGCTATTACAACACAGAACTTTCAAAACAAAGTCCTAACTGAAATTTAGCGCAGAAGCCTGTGCTAAAAACCATAATATGAAAGATTGAATTGAAATAAACCGATTTATGGGCACAAATTATTGATATTATCAGCTCACACCATTACACTGTATATGAGAGGAAATTAAAACTTGCATCAAATTTATTAATAACATGTTTTAAAGAATTCCTACCTATTTAGTCATCTTAATCATGTATTTTATTGTGAGGGAAAATGTTTTTTTCCCCCTGTTCAAATAAATATATAATAAAAGAAAATAGCATAGTATTTTCATAGTAAAGCAAAGTAGAAGACACAGTAAAGCAATATGTGCAGAAACATGGGATATGCTATAATGAAGCCTATGTATTCATAGTAACTATTATGATAGGAAATAACTATTGTTTATAATATTAACATTTGACTCTTCCATCTTTCTATTGATTATGTGCTGTCACTTTGATGTCAACTCTTAGCAGCCATACAGATATTTTTTGTTACAATCTGTTCCTAACTTAGTGCTTTAGGTTTTCCATAGGTGCGCCCTATGGTGAGCCCAGCCATCTTGCTGTTGGTTGTCTTTTCTTCCATTTCCACTATAACTTTCTCCAGAGAGCTAGGTTTTTGTGTAATACATCCAAAATATGGTAATCTGAGTCTGGTCATCTGTGCTGTGTAAATTCCTTAAACAATAAAAATATTAAATAATATAGTTCTTTGTAAAACTGTAATACATTCAGAGGTGGGTGGCACATGAATTAATAACCGGTTCACCCCAGCACCGAAAATGTGAGCATGGAGCCTTCTGCGCATTTGCTTTGCTCACGCGTGTGCTTGCACACATGCACATGGCTTAAAAAACACAGCTAAATAGGATGGCATAGCGCTGGTTCTCTTGAACTGGTCCGAACCAGCTGAATCCCACACCTGATATACATTATATGCTGCAATAATACAGTATAAAATAAAAATAATAGTATTTGCACATCACTATTGATTGTTCTAATTCACATACAGTAGATTGAGTCAAAAATCACTCATGGGAAGAACTTCAACTGCATGAAACCCATATTGCTGATTAAAGTTTGGATAGCTCATTAAAATGTCAGGTGATATTTAAGGCAGAAACCGTTCCCTTAGAAACATCCCTGTTCAGACCTGGCTCTATATACTAATTCACTTCCATCTTGCACCAAACAAATGGGATCTTATTGTGCTTATTGCTGTGGCAGCTTTTAAAAGGTTTTCCTATATAGGTTTTGTAAGCTGAATAAGAGCTAGGATTTTCTTTTATAATCTTGCCAACTCAGAAGCGACACTCAGCTCTGTAAACTACGAAGCAACAATCAGTATAAACAATTCTCAGCAAATGCCAAGTACTTTTCTTTCGCTACTTCCCAATCTGTGAATAGGCCTCCACTGCAGACGTGACGTTATTAGTAGGGAACACTAAATAAATACAAAATGTTTTCTCAGAAAGAGCTTGGAAGATCTGAATTTGAGAGCAAATTGAAAATGCTACTTTGGCAGAAACTTTGGTCCAGGTGAGAATTTTCTAATGGTTTATCTCTATAGAACTGAATACTAGTCATTCTTTATTTTAATACGTAAAATATAAAAAGTAAATGATCACACTGAAGACTCTTAATGCCCCCAAAAGTTTGCAAATCATATACCCTATCTATGGACCTTCTTTAATTCCTTTCATTCACGTTTGCCTTAAAAGCCATCTTGTATCTGCTCTGAATATAAAAGTACATGCCAGTTTAACAAGCAAAAAGATGCTATAAAAAGTCTGTTGCTCTGTTTAAATGCCTCCACGGTTACTATGGCAATTACATTCTTTAACTGATGTGAGAATTGACAACAGTTCACTGCCATGCCTCTGATTACTTCAAGGAAACTAGCCCCATCCATCATATTAGGACTGTATTCTCCAAAAACCTTTTGCCTGAAATGTCATAGATTCCATTTAGGTTCAAAGTGTGAATATGTGTAAAACACAGTGAAGTTACTAGGACTTAATTATTCTTAGTCATGTCTAGGAGTGGAATATGAATTGGAGTTTTCCAGCTCCAAATAAAGAAACAGCAAAAATATATGATATCCAGATATTTCCTGAAGTACAAGAACATAAAATAGACTAAGACCACAATCACAAATGGTTATACACTTTGCGTCTTAAGTATTTATATTGGGCTTTTGCCAAACCTATGACAAAATTGGAACCAGTGACAGACTTGTGTAGTTCCCTAGCAGTATAAGTAACCAGATATCTCAAAGTTGGGGGCTCCCATAGCATAAACCAAGCATCTTCCCTTCTGTCCTTTTGTGACAGTTTGCTACAAGAGAGAGTTGCTAACCTTTTCTCTCTTGTACATTACCAGTAGTTTTCAGAAGGTAGTTTGGAAATCAGAAAACTCTCTTTCTTGCTCCATTGTTTGCTACTTGTGCATTCCACATCTTGAGGATTGAGATTGAGGAAAGGTATCCTCAGTAATATACCAATACTACCATGTTTCCCCAGAAATAAAACCCTGTCTTATATTTTTTTGAACCCTGAAATAAGCGCTTGGACTTATTTTCGAGGAGGTTTTATTATTTTGGGGTGTGTGGAGCAAGATTTATTATTATTTAATCATATTTGTATACCGCCCTATCTCCCGAGGGACTCAGGGCGGTTAACAGGCACTTAAAAACACATAAATACAGCATAAAAACAATATTTAAAAACTTATTCTAAAAGCCCAATAACTAAAAAATATATAAAAAATAAAACCCAATTTAAAACCCGTAAATTTAAAATCTAACTCAGTCCTGCGCAAATAAATATGTTTTAAGCTCGCAGCGGAAGGTCCGAAGGTCTGGAAGCTGACGAAGTCCTGGGGGTAGCTCGTTCCAGAGGGTGGGAGTCCCCACAGAGAAGGCCCTTCCCTGGGTGTCGCCAGACGACATTGCCTCGCTGACGGCACCCTGAGGAGTCCCTCTCTGTGAGAGCGCACGGGGGTGAGAGGTATTCGGTAGCAGTAGGCGGTCCCGTAAGTAACCCGCCCTATGCCATGGAGCGCTTTGAAGATGGTCACCAAAACCTTGAAGCGCACCCGAAGGCCACAGGTAGCCAGTGCAGTCTGCGCAGGATAGGTGTCACGGGAGCCACGAGGGCTCCTCTATCACCCGCGAGCCGCATTCTGGACTAACTGCAGCCTCCGGATGCCCTTCAAGGAGCCCCATGTAGAGAGCATTGCAGTAATCCAGGCGAGACATCACGAGTGCGTGAGTGACCGTGCATAGGCATCCCGGTCCAGAAAGGCGCAACTGGCGCATCAGGCGAACCTGGTAGAACGCTCTCCTGGAGACGGCCGTCAAATGGTCTTCTAAAGACAGCCGCTCATCCAGGAGGACGCTAAGTTGCGCACCTCTCCATCGGGGCCAGTGACTCGCCACCGACGGTCAGCCGCGGATTTAGCTGACTGTACCGGGATGCCGCATCCACAGCCACTCTGTCTTGGAGGGATTGAGCTTGAGCCTGTTTCTCCCCATCCAGACCCGTCGGCCTCCAGACACCGGGACAGCACTTCGATAGCTTCGTTGGGGTGGTCCGTGTGGAAAAGTACAGCTGGGTGTCATCCGCATGCAGCTGGTACCTCACACTGAAACCACTGATGATCTCACCCAGCGGCTTCATGTAGATGTTGAACAGAAGGCGAGAGATCGACCCCTGCGGCACCCCACAAGTGAGGCGCCTCGGGGCCGACCTCTGCCCTCCCGTCAACACTGTCTGCGACCGGTCGGAGAGATAGGAGGAGAACCACCGATAAATGGTGCCTCCCACTCCCAATCCCTCTAACCGGCGCAGCAGGATACCATGGTCGATGGTATTGAAAGCCGCTGAGAGGTCTAATAGGACCAGGGCAGAGGAGCAACCCCTATCCCTGGCCCTCCAGAGATCATCCACCAACGCGACCAAAGCCGTCTCCATGCTGTAGCCGGGCCGGAAACCGGACTGGAACGGGTCTAGATAGACAGTTTCATCCAGGTGTAAGGGAAACTGATATGCCACCATACTCTCTACAACCTTCGCCGCAAAGCAAAGGTTGGAGACCGGACGATAATTACCTAAAACAGCCAGGTCCAGGGAAGGCTTCTTGAGGAGGGGCCTCACCACCGCCTCTTTCAAGGCGGCCGGAAAGACACCCTCCACCAAAGAAGCAGTCGTAATCGCCTGGAGCCAGCCTCGTGTCACCTCCTGAGTGGCCAGCACCAGCCAGGAGGGGCACGGGTCCAGTAAACACGTGGTAGCATTCAACCTACCCAACAACCTGTCCATGTCCTCGGGAGCCACAGGGTCAAACTCATCCCAAACAACGTCACCAAGACCACCCTCGGACGTCTCACCTGAGTCACCGCAATTTTGGTCCAACCCGTCCCGAAGCTTGCCATCTTACCTGATTTCCAGCTCTATGTTTAAATGTTTTCAGGGAGGGCTTTTTTCAGGGGAGGGAGGGTTATTTTAGCACATGCGCTCAAAAGCCTGACTGGGCTTCTTATCAGGGGATGCCTTATTTTTGGGGAAACAGGGTATTTGGAGAGCAGATTGTTATATATTTGAAATGCATTGGGCAAAATGTGTTGTATGTTGTCATTGGATTTCTGTATGTGTTTATTAGTATTCACTTGCCTTCAGTTTGCCTAGAAAATATTCTTGTTTTTTTAGAGCAAAAAACCATCCCCAATGCCCTGAGAACAAGGAATATGTGAAAAGAATAGGTTATGTAAGGTAGATATGATTAGGTCTCCAGCTATTTTAAAACAAATCAAGATAACTGCAGGTGCAAATAAACACAAATGAATTTTGTCTGTGCTTGGCTAAGATCAGGTTTTGCTAGTACTTGTTTGAAAGATCTCTAGGAACACCCAAGCTATAGTCTAGAGCAGGGGTGTCAAACTTGATTTCATTGAGGGGTGCATCAGGATTGTATCTGACCTCGGGGGCCGGGGTGGGCATGGCCAGCTCAATGTCACTCATGTCAGGGGAACCTGTGGTGGCCCGAGCAATCTGCAACAAAAAAATGGTCTTCCAAGCTCTGTTTCTGGCTGCAACAACCTCCTACAACCCTCTGCCAGCAAAAAAATGAGCTTGGGAGGCCCTTGCGGGCTCTGTTTCTGGCTCCGATGGTCTCCTGCAACCCTCTGCTAGCAAAAATGGAGCTCTGTTTTCTCTAATAGGGGCATTGCATGCCAATCTTTTGCTGTCTCCAGGGCCAAATCTAAGCACCCTGCGGGCCTTGAGTTTGACCCCCCCTGGTCTAGAGTATAACTTGAAAACCATCATGGAAGAAGTCGTTGGCAAGTCATCCATGTTATTGCCAAGAAACCTATATGATTGTGTCTGGGGAGCTACCCAGAGTGAAGTTTAACTCAAGGGCATCTTTATATGAAGGTACTTGGCACCCTAGAGAGAACATCATTTGGTCAGACTTCATTAAATTTTCCACACATATAAAAGCTACTCCATCAAATCGGAAGAGCTTTCTGGAATGCTGAAGAAAGCGCTAAGCACAACAAGCTGTAAATGGTACTGATAACCACTGGTGTTTGGGATAAGGCTGTTATTGCAGTGTCATATTAATCATGGCTTTTTATGTGAAACAATATGTTGTCCATCCAAAATAGAAACTGACCATATTTTGTGTGCATGAGGCATATTTAACTGTTAGATGTGATGGTGAGGCAGGGAGGCATTTTTTGCAGAACACTATGCTTCTGTGGCATCCTGTTTCCACATAAGGGCTCCCCCCCCCCAAAATAATTGCTGAATCATGGCTGATTTAAAAGTGCAGCAGGCCCAATAGGTAAAAGTTGGAGCTTTCTTTAAACAGTAAAACTGAAACATAAAAAATTTACTTTTTTTTTTAATTTACATTTATATCCCGCCCTTCTTCAAAGACTCAGGGCGGCTTACAGTGTGTAAGGCAATAGTCTCATTCTATTTGTATATTTACAAAGTCAACTTATTGCCCCCCCAACAATCTGGGTCCTCATTTTACCTACCTTACAAAGGATGGAAGGCTGAGTCAACCTTGGGCCTGGTGGGACTAGAACCTGCAGTAATTGCAGGCTGCTGTGTTTTAATAACAGGCTATCTTAAAGCCTAAGCCACCACGGCCCTTTCATGAGTTACTAAATGCCTTTATTGCCTGTACTCTCATTTTCTTCAAATACAAATAATCCTCAATTTACAACAGTTCATTTAGTGACAAAGGCACTGAAAAAAGTGACTTATGACCATTTCCCACAGTTATGACCATTGCAGCATTTCTAAGGTCATGTGATCAAAATTCAGGTGCTTGGCAACTGACTCGTATTTTTGACAATTACAGTGTCCCAGGGTCATGTGATCATCTTTTGCGACCTGACAAAGTTAATGGGGAAGTCTGACTCAATTACTAACTAAACAACTGCAGTGATTCACTTAACAACTGTAGCAAGAAAGGTTGTAAAATGAGGCAAAACTCACTTAACAAATGTCTCAGTAGCAACATAAATTTTAGGCTCAATTGTGGTCATAATTTAAGGACTACCTGCAGTAAGATCCAATGTATCAGAAAGGATATGTTCTATTTGTTTTATGTACTTTGGGGTTCTTTCCCCCTATCAGGAACTTTGGCTTTTCTTGTCTGTCAAATACATGCTTAGATTTTTTTATAAAAACTATGAGGAAGGAACAGAATACACTGTTCTTCTTCCAATATAGATGAGCTCACATTGCTTTTAGAGTAAATAGACCCCCAAAAAATGTGACTAGAATACTTTGTGAATCTTTTGTGTTGGTACAGAATGAATCAAACAATTTGCCATGCAAACAGCCCAAACTTTTTGTAAACAGGCCGTTGGTCAAAGAACCTTTGGGTGAACTAGAATTAATGGTACTAAAAATAAATAAGCAATGTGGGATAACTATTTTAACATTTTCATTATAATCCCAATGGTATTCTTGAGTGTCCGGACCCATAGGCAGCTAGCCAAATTGCATATTCTTATATGGCCAGATCTCTCAAATTGTCATTTCGAGTTTTGTGTAGGCTTCCTTCTGTGTAAATTAATGTACTTTTTGGCAAAGTCCTGATTTTCAAGTTAAAAAAATATTTTTAAAAATGTAAGATATGGCATTGCTTTGCTCCATCATAAATCAATAGTCATAGAGTTTATGCCTTTCTTCCTAAAAAGTACCTAGTGGAGTATTATTCAGTTCTCTACCCTGAATTTGTTTCCTTGTTTTTAGTATCAAAATTTCTAACTGGCTATTGCTATTGCTCTTAAATCCTAGGGATATTCACTGAAGAGAGTAGACTCACTGACATAATTAGGACTTGAAGCATTTATTTATTTTATTTATAGTTTATTTATTTTTGTCAAGCATGTATTTATGACAGATACATGTGTAAACATAATTATAAACACATGTAAAGGGTATGAATAAAAGAAAACATTAGGACAGGGACGGTAGGCATGCTGGTGCTCTTATTCACGCCCCTTACAGACCTCTTAGGAATGGGGTGATGTCTACAGTAGACAGTCTAAGGTAAAAATTTTGGGGATTTGGATTTCTGTGTCACTATATTTTTATATGCTGTGTTTCTTAAACATGTTACTGCAGTCACAGTAGTAAATTGATTTTCCAAGTTACACTGTGTTCATGTTCATCTTTTCATGAGTCTAAGAATTAATTAGCAGCAATGAAAGATGGGGTTCTTTCTGGCAACCATGAGCAACAAGGGGCCACGGTGTGGCTCAGGCTGTAAGAAGCCTGTTATTAAAACACAGCTGCCTGCAATTACTGCAGGTTCTAGTCCCACCAGGCCCAAGGTTGACTCAGCCTTCCATCCTTTATAAGGTAGGTAAAATGAGGACCCAGATTGTTGGGGGGGGCAATAAGTTGACTTTGTAAATATACAAATAGAATGAGACTATTGCCTTACACACTGTAAGCCGCCCTGAGTCTTCAGAGAAGGGCGGGATATAAATGTAAACAAAAAAAACACAAAAAAACCCACATTTTTTTAAAATGAGCAATATGGAGCCGTAATAGGTATTTTTTTAATCTTTAATCATCATATTCATCTAGGTAAGTTTAATACCTAAAGCAACGATGTTGCTATAGGGTAGTGATGGCTAACCTTTTCTGGACCGAGTGCCCAAAGCACACCCAAGCCCCCAAAATGCAATCTGCCTGTGGGTCCTGAGCATGCGCACTACCCCACGCATGCATGCACCCCACAGGTGCCCTACCCACCCACACATGCACGTGTGGCCTCCTGTATGCGCCCCACCCCCCACGCCTGTGTGGCACCTGAAGACCAGTTGACCAGCAGGAGGCACATGCACATGTGTGGCAGAGCTGAACGGGGCGATGGCTCGTGTGCCCACAGAGAGGGCGCTGTGTGCCACCTCTGGAACACATGCCATAGATTCACCATCACGGCTATAGGACATCATATGCCAAACTCTGCTGAACACCTAATACTCATAATACCATGTTATGTTTAGGTATATTCACCCATGTTGTATGAGTGTAGTATTATTATCCTTCTCATGTTCTCTACTATCCTTTCTTATTATTTCTTATCATTATTTTGATTATTATTACTCTATTGTTTTGCATGTACACTAACAGCTTCTGCACCGAAGAAAAATTCCTTGTGTTCCTAATCACACTTGCCCAAATAAAGTATTCTACTAAGTCTATTCTGTTAACACATGTCTCAAGTCTATTGGAACGCTCTTCCGAAACACCATCCTATGTCCCCTTTGGCCTGTCCCTGTGTCTCCTTTGGCCAATCCTTGGAAATCATTATTGGTTGTTTTTAACAGTGTTTTAAGAGAGAGTTTCCTCCTGCAACTAGTTAGGCCTGAGAAAAGTGCATGTTCTATCTCCGTCCTCACTTTGGAATAACGAGCTGGCCTACAGCCAGCGGTTACAAGGCTCCTATCAATCCTGGCCGAGCAAACGCAGCTGCCTGCCAAAAAGTTCAAACAGATTAAGACTTCAGCTCACTTCGACAAGGTTCAGCTAATTTGCTTCCCGTAGAAGTGAGAGAAGTTACATATCCCCATCCTGTCAAAGATCTTGGAGTTCTCATATCAAATGACCTTAATGCCAAAGCCCACTGCAACTACATAGCAAAAAAGGCCCTAAGAGTTGTAAACCTAATTCTACGCAGCTTCTTTTCTAAAAACTCTACACTACTAACCAGAGCATACAAAACATTTGCCAGACCTATTCTTGAATACAGCTCATCCGTCTGGAACCCATACCTCATCTCTGACATAAATACAATAGAACGAGTCCAGAAATATTTCACTAGAAGAGTTCTTCACTCCTCCGAAAACAACAAAATACCTTATACCAACAGACTTGAAATCCTGGGATTAGAAAACTTACAACTCTGTCGACTCCGACATGACCTGTGTTTAACACACAAAATCATCTATAGCAATATCCTTCCTATAAAAGACTACTTCAGCTTCAATCGCAATATTACAAGAGCAAAAAATAGATTCAAGCTAAATGTCAACCGCTTCAAACTTGATTGCAGAAAATATGACTTCTGTAACAGAGTTGTTAATGCTTGGAACTCACTACCTGACTCCATAGTCTCTACTCAAAATCCCAAAATCTTCAACCAAAAACTGTCTACTATTGACCTCACTCCATTCCTAAGAGGACTATAAGGGGCGTGCATAAGAGCACAATAGTGACTACCGTTCCTGTCCTATTGTTCCCTTCATTATATCAAATTAATATTATTGATGCATATTTTTACTTATATATTTTCTTCAATACATGTTGTTTTATCTATGACAATTGTTTGTGTATACTGTTGTGACAAAATAAAAAAAAAAGTCCCAAAGCTCCTTATATATCCTGTGGGGTGGGGCTCCTGCCCCACCCTTCCCTTTGATGACACCGCCTCTCTAATCTTCTGAAGCACGGGTCGGTCCAGGCTTGATTAGTATGGTTATCAGCTGCATCTGTAGGCATAGCCTGAGGAAGGGAGGAATCAGGGGATGTCGGCCTCATTACATCCTCCGACTGGCCTGGCTCTGGCTCCTGGAGCCGGGCCAAAGGAATCGGTGCTCCGGAGGTAAGCCTTACCGGCCCTTCCCCCTCACTCTCAGAGTCACTTTCGGGCATGGTCCCAGGTTCAGGGGCTGGAGCCACAACAGTGCAGCTCTGAACTTTCAAGCCTTAAACTTTGCCTGCTCTTTGTGTTCAAGTACCTGTACTCAATTTTCTGTGGTTCTGAGTTCCATTCTGTTTTCCTCATATTTTGACCTTGCAGTAGGCCCGTGATGGCGAACCTATGGCACGTGTGCCACAAGTGGCACAGAAAGCCACCTCTGCAGGCATGTGAGCTGATGCCCAGGGCAGCTCCACTGCGCATGCCCGCGAACCTCCCGCCGGCCAGCTGATTTTTGGGTCTCTGCCGGGAGATCCGCTCGCATGTGCTGGGGAGGGGGGGTCGCGCTCGAATGCGCGGGGTGTGTGTGGTGCCCCATCACGCTCCAGTTTTGGTTTTAGGCAGCTTCCAGGAGCCCTGCTAGCACCAAAATGGGGGTTGCACGGGTAGAGAGCACGGGGTGGGTGGTCGTGCGCGCATGCATGGGGTGGGGGGAGTGGGAGGGAGCGTGCATGCATGTGCAGGGGCCGGGTCTGCAGTGGTCATTGCATTATGGCTGTTGGCATGTGCATACATGCCATCACATGCGCGCACACGCTTTTGGCACCTGAGGGAAAAAAGGTTCACCATCATTGCAGTAGGCTATTTACTACCACTACCACTTGGAGCCAGCAACATTAATGACATGAGTAAGTTGTTGATGAAATGATGTTGCCAAATGGAACAGGGGCAGAGAATTCTGACAGTGAAATCTCAAGAGATCTGTCTTTAAAAAGGCAATGCATAGTGGTCCATAAAGTACAAGCTGCCCACATCTATAGCTTTCTCCTATCTTGTTTTTTCTACTTCATCAACAGACAATTTTCAGATATTTTCTATGAGCCGAAGTTTCTGAATTATCTTCAGAAATAGTGTGTGGAGGGGGGATTGCAATGTACTCTATAGAAAGCCAGTGGATTTTGAAGTAGACATCTTGTGGGAAATACAACTTGAGAAGGAAAGGAAAATTGCTTTTGATTCAGCTCCTAGTGGCTTACATAGCAGTCATATAATTCTCTTGGCATGATATAGAACTAATTTGTAACAGTCTTTTCCTATATGTTTCTTCAGTTTCCAAATTCAGCCTGTAGCCTTGGGCTTCCCAGATCATTTGCCCAATCAACTATTACAGGTGGTCCTTGACTTACAAGCATTCATTTAGTGACTGTTTGAAATTACAATGGCAATGAAAAAACTGATTTATGACCTTTTTTCACACTTAAGACCATTATAGGACTCCTGCGATCCCGTGATTAAAATGT
>NW_026681905.1:0-16413 GCF_028640845.1 Ahaetulla prasina | reverse complement strand
GTTGTCTGTGGTGTTAAATAGTTTGACATCGTCAGCAATGAGAACACAATTACTTGAGATATGGTCACAAAGATCATTAATGTATAGAATAAAGAGTGTTGGTCCAAGGACGCTGCCTTGAGGAACCCCACTTAAGAACTAATCAACTACAGTGATTCACTTAACAATGAAGGTGGCAAAAACAATGGTAAAATAGGGCGAATCACTTAACAAATGTCCACAATAGAAATTTTGGTCTCCATTGTGGTCGTAAGTCGAGGACTACCAGTAAATTATCCTATGGCATATCGTAGGTAGTCCTCGACTTACAGCTATTGAGGTTGCAATTGCACCCCAAAAACGAATTACAACTCGCTCGAACTTACAATTGTCGAGCCTCCCCGCAGTCATATGGTCAAAAATTTGAGCAACCAGGACACACAGGTGCTCCTCGACTTATGACCACAATGGAGCCCAAAATTTCTGTTGTTAAGCGACACATTTGGGAAGTGAGTTTTCCTCCATTTTACGAACTTTCTCGTCCCGGTTGTTAAGTGAATCACTGCAACCTGGTGGCTTGTCGGAAGGTCGCAAAAGGGATCACATGACCTTGAGACACAGCAATGGTCATAAGTATGAACCAGTTGCCGAGCGCCTGCAGTATAAAAACTCCGTTTGTAACAATCCACAAGTAACGCTGCTTCATCGTACTAAAAAATTTTACTTTCACTTTTAGACGCCATTTTAAAAGTCAATTAATCAAAGACAAAGAAAGGTTTCAAATTTCAAAAAGGGAGTCGGTACTTGCCGTGCTGATTCTACATCAAAGTTCGAACGCTTGTGAAATTCCCGTCTGCTTGGAATATCAATCAATTTAATAAGTTCTCTAGAGCAGAAGCAACATTCCTCTCCTTTTCCCTGATAAAAACAGGGGCGTGCTGAAGTTGGAAGGAGTGGAATTCGGTGGGGTCATAAATCCAGGAAAATTCGCTCTTAAGAGCAAACCCCCTGTCAGACCTGCCACTCTTCCACAATTCTGATAATCTCTTTCACCCAGAGATTATGCTAAGCTCAGTGAACAGTGATATTAGGAGCTTCATCTCAGCACGTTCCCAAGTGAAGCCCGCTCTGATCCCATGTAATTTACGGGGCTCCAATCCTGCTCCTGGTTCCCCCCCTCCTCCCAGGATGTGTCATCAATCACACGGGTAATTCAGAGATCCTCCCCTCCGGCCACTGTCTGGGATACAGCCTTGAGAGAGATAAGTCTGAATGTGCATCTGTCTTTGGCTGCCAGTTTCATCAGTTTCCCTCCTTTCCTAGCAGCTCAGGGATGCTTTGAGTTGACATTCAGACAACCTAAAGAACCACTAGCAAGGGGGCTAGACCTTCCTGTCTCTTGCATGCCCAAAGAGTTCTCCCATTAAAGGAGAATATTTAAAACTCAGGATTGAAATGAGGGATCCTTGGTGCTCTCTGAACTTGGTGGTTTTATTACAGATGTTTCATGACCCAAAACTTAGCCGAAATGCTGGCCACAATTGTGGGGGTAAGTCAAAGGACTTTGGGCAGGCCAAGATTTCAACCCACGTTTTCTCCCACCCACCTAGTCCAAATCCTAATCCATGGAAGTCCCAGGACCTCACCTCTAGCTACAGCTTCCAAAACTTCGTGATGGGTTTAACTATAGTGGTGGCTCAGGCTGTAAGATAGCCTGTAAGATAGCCTGCAATTACTGCAGGTTCTAGTCCCACCAGGCCCAAGGTTGACTCAGCCTTCCATCCTTTATAAGGTAGGTAAAATGAGGACCCAGATTGTTGGGGGGGGCAATAAGTTGACTTTGTATATAATATATAAATAGAATGAGACTATTGCCTTACACACTGTAAGCCGCCTGAGTCTTCGGAGAAGGGTGGATATAAATGTAAATAAATAAATAAATAAGTAAATAGATAATAAAACTAAGTTTACATATTTGGCTGAATAATTCATCTCTGCCAGGTTGGCCCCAGCATAGATCCTTGAATGACCCCACTTCTCTAGGTCTAAGGCAGGGGCCGGCAATCTTAAACACTCAAAGAGCCACAAAGACCCTAACCAGAAGCCCCCATTCAGTTCTGGAGCCAACCGGAAGTCCAGTTCTCCCATCACGGTCTCCTCCTTAGCGCAGCATCCTTTTTCTTCTGCTGACTGGAACTCTGGTTCCCCCACCATAGAGTCTCCTCCTAGCATGGTGTCCTTTTTCCTGTGCCTGTCCTAACCAAAGGCCCTATCAATTGTGGAGCCGACCAGCAACAGGGAGCCACAGCAGAGGGATGGAAGAGCCACATGTGGCTCCAGAGCCATTGATTACTGACCCCTGGTCTAAGACCTGTGTTGATCTATCCTTCCCATCCCACCCCCCATTGGCAGTTTGCATGCTAAGCTTAAACCCCACAAAACACAAGATCCTGGTTTATGATCTTGTAACTTTAGTGCTGCATTGAGCACCTTCCCAGAAGACCTTCTGTTCCTCACCTGTGAGGTGTCTTATCCTGGCCGTCATTCCTCCACTTCAGACCTCTTCCGAGCTCAAACCTCCGAGAGAAACCTTCCGCTTCCAAAGGTCCTGGATCAAAAGTGGTTTCGTGGTCCCTCAGGATTCTCAACCTTCCATCTTCCACTGCTTCTCGAGCCAGCAAATGTCGACCACGTCGAGAGAGAACATAATGGCCCACATCTACCCTGCTGAGTCCATACCTCTCAAGAGCTTCTTTCAACAGCTCTTGGGCACTTGAGCTGGCTGGCCAAGACGCTCTGTAGTGAGTGCCCACACAGATGTGACATCCAAAGATCTTGAGGACTCCAGGAGCTGACACCTGGGTGGAGAGTTCGGACGGATCCTCCTTGTTTGCTCCCGAATAACTGGCCACCGAGCTGCGGTCCTTGTAGCTCAGCGTCCGGTACAAGACTTGGGAGAATATCCGACTTTGTCGCTTGAATCGGTTTTTGGAAGGTGGAGACATGGTTGAGGGTGACCTGTAGAACATCGCACAGGAGGGCGTCATGGGTCGTGGCTGGACAGAGAGAAAGCAGAGCCCGTGAATGTGTGGTCAGGAGGCCAAAAACAAGAGACACATGGCTGACAAACAACAAGATGTTCACAGAACCTCCTCAAAAGAACAGCCAACCCTAGGGCACAGGTGCCTTCAAAATCCTACCTTTGGCTAGAGTCCCAGAGTTTGCTAACGTGGTTTTGAGGACGGCCCAAGAAAGACAAGAGGAAGCATGGTGAAGTCACCTAAGGCAAAAGACATTCAAACGTGGCAACTTTGGGATAAACACTGCTCTACCAGCCACCACCCAGATCCCAAATTATCTCCTGCCCCCCTTGAACCAGAACCTCTTCTTAATTCGGTGTTTTCTGAGCATTACACAATGCCCTCAATTGTTCTGGCCCCATCCCATGTTGCTTTCACCTAACGTGACAGCAAGTTGAACTTTTGTCCTTGAGAGCCGTTGAACCTGGCAGCCAACCATCTGGAGATCTTATCACAGATCCAGTTATTGCCCGACCTCTACTTTCTTCCATCCCTCTGTAAACAAAAGCCGGATTTGGGGTCAAGAGAAGATCAGTCCTGCTACAGGACTGGAGGCTAAAACATACGAAGAACGGTTGCTGGAACTGGGTATGTCTAGTCTGATGAAAAGAAGGGCTAGGGGATACATGATAGCAGTGTCCCAGTATCTCAGGGGCTGCCACAAAGAAGAGGAAGTCAAGCTATTCTCCAAAGCACCTGAAGGAAAGACAAGAAGCAATGGGTGGAAACTCAACAAGGAGAGAAGCAACCTAGAACTAAGGAGACATTTCCTGACAGTTAAAACTATCAATCAGTGGAACAACTTGCCTCCAGAAGTTGTGGATGCTCCATCACTATTTTTAAGAGGGGACACCCATTTGTCCAGAATAGTATAAGATCTCCTGCTTCAGGGTTGGACAAGATCCCTTCCAACTCTGTTATTCTGCCATTCTGCCACGTATAAAAAATTGTCCCAAACAAATCCGAATAATGTTATTTACTTTACAGAGGAATTATTGAGTCTGTCATCTGCACTTCTATAACTGTCTGGTTTGGCTCTGCAACTCAACAAGACAGACACAGACTTCAGAGGATAATTAGAACTGCAGGAAAAAAACAATGTCTACCAATCTGCCTTCCGCGGAGGACCTGTATACTATATGAGTCAAAAAGAGAGTTGTGAAAATATTTACAGTTCCCTCACATCTTAGACATAAACTGTTTCAACTCCTACCCTCAAAACAACACTATAGAGCACTGCACACCAGAACAACTAGACACAAGAACAGTTTTTTCCCGAAGGCCATCACTCTGCTAAACAAATAATTCCCTCAACACTGTCAAACTATTTACTAAATCTGCACTACTATTAATCTTCTCATCGTTCCCATCACCCATCTCATCCCACTTATGACTATATGACTGTAACCCTGTTGCTTGTATCCTTACAATTTATATTGATATTGATCATTTCCTGATTGCTTATTTGTACCCTATGACTATCATTAAGTGTTGTACCGTACGATTCTTGATGAACATATCTTTTCTTTTATGTACACTGAGAGCGTATGCACCAAAGACAAATTCCTTGTGTGTCCAATCACATTTGGCCAATAAAGAATTCTATTCTATTCTACTTGCATCTCTTATAAACCAACATCTCCAGCTACGTCAATCTTGGATCCGGAATTTGGAACATCTGGATGCAAAATGTTTAACCGCTCCGAGCTCCCCGGCACGCACAAAACGGGTATATCCTTCAGCCTGGCAGGGGGACTAACAGAGCCGCAGGCTGGGCTCTGAATTCTTTCTAAATATATATTGCCTTTTTGTCCTCTGCAAAGAATGTGGAAGACGTTCCCAAGGCCGCATGTGGGGGGGGGGGGGAGTGAATGAAATCTGTGGGGTATCTGCCATCGCTTTTATCAAGCCCCTGCCTTGTGCGAGTCCACGGCTTGCGGGGATGGGCAATTACACACCCAAATCTCTGCTTCTATTTTTAGGAAAAGGGACCCGCCCTGCCTGGTGGCTGAGACGGATTTGAATCCAGGGTGGTTGTTGTTGTTGTTTTTAAAAAAACATTTCCAGCACAACTGATGCATTAAACCTGGGTGGAAAGGCAAGGGATGCAGGGTGGGGGGCAGAGAAAGGAGGGGAAGAAACTTGGTGACTTTGTTACCTCTCAGAATTGGTTCCACATGCAAACATCGGTCACTTGAATTCCACCTAGAAAACAGGTTCTGCAGAATAATATATAGCTAAGTCCTCGTCTTTCGGCGATCGCTTAGTGATCGTTTGAAGTCACAATAATCCCCCCCCAAAAAAAAACATTTAGAATCCAATTGCAAAGTTACAACATCTGCCTCCTCTCCCCCCGCCCCCACCCAGCAAGGTCACGCAACTGCATTTTTATTTCTCGACACAACTGGTCTACAACGGCATCTATGCCCAGCAGATGGGCAGCAAATAAATTTAATTTCTTTTCTTTTCTTTTAATTAAAAACGATTCGAAATGATGATATAAATTGTGAAATATAAAATGATTTATGTAGAAGGGATTTATCTAGAGGAAGAAATGGAAATCTAAATGAAATGGAAATGGAATAAGATATTTTTTATTTTAAAAAGATAGAATAGAATAGAATAGAATTCTTTATTGGCCAAGTGTGATTGGACACACAAGGAATTTGTCTTGGTGCATATGGTCTCAGTGTACATAAAAGAAAAGATACCTTCATCAAGAATTACAGACAGATGATGTGGAAAACAAAATTGAAGAAATATATTGTTAAAAGGGTAAAATGATGGATAAGGAAATAAAATATGATAATCTGGTCCACCTTTAGAAAACAATGAATATTCAGAAATAAGTGTGAAATATTAAAATGACTAGGGGAGACATGATAGCAGTGTTCCAATATCTCAGGGGCTGCCACAAAGAAGAGGGAGTCGGGCTGTTCTCCAAAGCACCTGAGGGTAGAACAAGAAGCAATGGGTGGAAACTGATCAAGGAAAGAAGAAACTTAGAACTAAGGAGAAATTTCCTGACAGTTAGAACAATTAATAAGTGGAACGACTTGCCTGCAGAAGCTGTGAATGCTCCAACACTGGAAATTTTTAAGAAAATGTTGGATAACCATCTGACTGAGATGGTGTAGGGTTTCCTACCTGGGCAGGGGGTTGGACTAGAAGGCCTCCAAGGTCCCTTCCAACTCTGTTGTTGTTACTTGTTACATGTAAATCAAGGGTTTTAACAGAATAAAGAAATAATGAAAAATATAAAGGGAGAAAGAAAAGAATGAAATGAAAGAAATTTAAGGTTAGGAGGTTAGGGCAGATGGTAATTCTGATTATATATGAAATATAAAATAAAGATGAAAAAGGGAAAAGTAAAAAAGGATAATGGACCTGATTATAATTATTTTGGTCACTCCTTCCCATCTTTTATTCTGTAATTCTTTGACGGAGCATCTTTTTGCGTTGTTAACCCTCCTCATTTGCAGATGTCCGTGCCAATAAATCAATGGGCCTATGGGGACTTCATTTGGCAGCCTTCATAATAAACTCCTGACCCCTTCCCCTTATTTTAGCAACAGCCAGTGAAAGTCCATTAAACTTTCACTCTCTTCATGCAACAAAAAAAGCACACACACACACACACACACACACACAAAATGAAACGTGGAGGAAGGGGGAGAGGGAGGCACTGTTATTTGGGAGTTGCAATGTGGAAAACGTTATTTCTTTTCCAAAACAGCAGAGGAAGTAGAAAGAGGGAGGGGGAAAAAAAATACGAATTCCAAAGCAGAACTTTTGCCTTTTTGCCAAATTATATATCCTGCCCTTCTTTCGGGGCCAAACTAAGCATTCGGCAACTGGGTGACATCAACTGTTTGTTGTCGCTGAAGGATCCTTGGAAGAAAACAAAATTTCTCCCATTCAAAGGTTTTTCCTAGTCTGACCCCCAGACTAGGGGTCTCCTCCTCCTCCTCCTCCTCCTCCTCCTCCTCCTGTTGCCCCACAGATCCAGAGGTGGGCTGCTAGGGGTTCAATCTGTGCTTAAATCCACATTCTTTCTAGATTATGTGGGGTACAACCAGGGATGGGCTGCTGGGGGTTCGCAGGGTTCGGGAGAACCTCTCGCTAAGATTCTGTGCAGTTCAGAGAACCCCCAAATCCCATTCCTGGCTGGGCCCTCCCACCCAGTGGTGGGATTCAGCCTGTTCGCACCACTTCGGGAGAACCGGTTGTTAACTTTCTGAGCAGTTTGGCGAACTGGTTGTCAGAAGAAAGCATTAGGGCAGAGAACCGGTTGTTAAATTATTTGAATCCCACCACTGCTCCCACCTCTCCCCTCTCACCTCTCCCCTCCCAGGAGTCTCTATGGAGCCTGTTTTGGATGCAGGTAAGTGCAGGGCGCACGGGAGAGCGAAAAATGAACCTACGGGAAGTTTGGGAAGGAAAGAAATGGGTCCGTTTCCAGCCTCCAGAGGGCCTCCAGAGCCTGGGGAGGTCGTTTTCGTCCTCCCGGAGGCTCGAGAAAAGCCTCCAGAGCCCGGGGAGGGCAAAAATGCCCCCCCCCGTCATGGGACAGGAGGCCAGCTAGGCCACACCCACCATGGCCACGCCCACCCAGCAACCGGGCAGAGAAACCCCTTGCTAAAATTTTTGAAGCCCACCCCTGCTGACCCCACTAAAGTAACTGCCAAGGTGACGTCAAAAAAGTCAAAATGGCAGCCCCAGTGGTGGAACTGACGCTCCGACAAACATTTAAAAACCCAGTCTGAGCTTTGATGGAAGAAGCCATCTTTTTCACCCTACCTTCTGCAGGTAGTCCTCGACTTACAACGGTCCATTTAGCGACCGTTAAGTTACAAGAGCACTGAAAAGAGGGACCGAGGGCCGTTTTTCACACTTAACCACCGTCGCTTGCATCCCCAGGGTCACGTGATCAAAATTCTGCTTGGCCACTGACTCGTATTCGACTTGCAGCAGTGTCCGTAGGGTCACTAGACCTGCCAACAAGCAAAGTCAACGGAAGCGGATTCGCTAACAACCACGTGATAGGTGAACAACAGCCGTGGCTTGCTTAGCGACGGTGCCAAGGAACATTGTAAAACGGGGGCAAAACTCTGGGGTGCTCGGTTACTGTCTGAGCTTCCTTCTTGTCTTGCAGGCATTTCATTACCCAAACTCACTCGACAAATGTTTCACTTAGCAACAGAAATCTTGGGCTCAATTGTGGTCACAAGTTGAGGACTACCTGTATAGTTACTTTAAGGCTTTTTTTTTTAACGGCACTGACCCTCAATCTGAGAACCAAACACCACCCTTGTTCGGTTAAATGAATCCCGTGGCACAAATGCTCTGTGGCGTTCCATCTTCTTCTCCTTTCTTTATCTCATCAGAAAGGGCAGAACTGGAACCATTTGGAAGTTTCCTTCCTAATTTCCATAGCCTGTACTTAAAATTTAAAGCCGGACCGGGGTGAAATCGACTTACCTTTGCTACCAGTTCGGAAGCGCGTGTGTGCCATGCATTTGCTGCACACACACCATCTTCGCATCCAATTTTGGACCCTCTACACATGTGCAAAGCCTTCTGTGCACGCACAGAGGGTCCAAAACAGTTACTCCTGGTTAAAACCTGGTTTAAAGACATCCGGGCAGGTGGGAGGAGCCTCATGCTGCCACCGCTACCAGTTCCCAAACCACATGCCCCTGCAGCTACCAGTTCGCCTGAACAGGAGAGAACTAGCATTTCACCCTGATCTGGACCATATGCATTTGGGCAGAACCATGTTAAGTCAAACGTCACAACTCCTGAGCAAAGTCCCAGCAACGTTTCTGGCAAAAGTTTCTGAATAGAATAGAATAGAATAGAATAGAATAGAATAGAATAGAATAGAATAGAATAGAATAGAATAGAATAGAATTTTATTGACCAAGTGTGATTGGACACACAAGGAATTTGTCTTGGTGCATATGCTCTCAGTGTATATAAAAGAAAAAAATACCTTCATCAAGAATCATAAGGTATGGAAGGGAAAAGAAGAGAAGAATGGAATAAAATAGAATAGAATAGAATTTTTTATTGGCCAAGTATGATTGGACACACAAGGAATTTGTCTTGGTGCATATGCTCTCAGTGTACATAAAAGAAAAGATACCTTCATCAAGGTACAACATTTACAACACAATTGATGGTCAATATATCAATATAAATCACAAGGATTGCCAGCAACAAGTTATAGTCATACAGTCATAAGTGGAAAGAGATGGGTGATGGGAACGATGAGAAGATTATTAGTAGTGCAGACTTAGTAAATAGTTTGACAGTGTTGAGGGAATTATTTGTTTAGCAGAGTGATGGCCTTCGGGAAAAAACTGTTCTTGTGTCTAGTTGTTCCGGTGTGCAGTGCTCTATAGCGTCATTTTGAGGGTAGGAGTTGAAACAGTTTATGTCCCGGATGTGAGGGATCTGCAAATATTTTCACGGCCCTCTTCTTGATTCGTGCAGTATACAGGTCCTCCATGGAAAAAAAAAACCTCCTTGGTTTCTGCTGACCAAGCCTGTTCTAAGAGGCTTCAGAGCAGGACAATATTTAAAAAAGAAAAAACGGTTTGTTATGCGCGTGCCATCCAACTGGCTTTCAATGATTTCTCTTCCCACACACACACACACCAAGTGAGCCAAAATTAAGATCTCATGATTCGAATAGCTTAAAACCACAGCAAAGAAATGAAAAACGAAAACAACACAAAATTATCGAAGGCTGCGGCTGGAATTTTGGCTGCTTCAAAATTCCTGCTGGGCGTAGGAATTCAGTTTCCCCCCCAAGCCAGGCTCGGGCAAATGAGGTGCTCCTTGGCTTCTCAAAAAAGCACCACACAATTACAAAAAAAAAAGAATGCCTTGTGCTTTTATTTCAGCTCTTCCCCCAAACGCCACCGTCTCGGAAGGCTGCTTAAATGAAGATTTTTATTACAGCCATCATGATTAGGCAATTGCATGGAGCGGAGGAAGTGATAATTTTAGAGAACAGAGCAACCAAGATGATTAGGAGACTGGAGGCTAAAACATGCGAAGAAGGGCTGCAGGAATTGGCTGTGTTTAGTTTGATGAAAGGAAGGATTAGGGGTGACGTGATAGCAGTGTTCCAATATTTGAGGGGCTGCCCTAAAGAAGAGGGAGTCAAGCTATTCTCCAAAGCACCTGAAGACAGAGCAAGAAGCAATGGGTGGAAACTAATCAAGGAGAGAAGCAACCTAGAACTAAGGAGAAATTTCCTGACAGTGAGAACAATTAACCAGTGGAACAACTTGCCTCCAGAAGTTGTGAATGCTCCAACACTGGAAGTTTTTAAAAAGAGGTTGGACAACCATTTGTTGTTTTAACCATGGTTAAAACTAATATCTCAGGGGTTGCCATAAAGAAGAAGGAGTCAACCTATCCTCCAAAGCACCTGAGGGCAGGACAAGAAGCAACGGATGGAAACTAATCAAGGAGAGAAGCAACCTGGAATTAAGGTGAAATTTCCTGACAGTGAGAACAATTAACCAGTGGAACAACTTGCCACCAGAAGTTGTGAATGCTCCAACACTGGAAGTTTTTTTTAAAAGTTTTTTATTTTATTTTTTTCAGACAGAGAGACAGACAAGCATACAATACATATTTTCTGAATAGAGTATTGACAGAGTCAAAATTCATTCAGCTTATTTTCTCCATATTTACTATTTGCACTCCAATTTCTGCCAACTATTCTACCTTCCCCGTTTTGTCTCTCATTTGTATTTTTTATAAAATATGTAATCGATATTACCATCCGTCCTCACCTCCTTCTCTTCACCTATTTCAAACTGTTCTTCGTTTCTCTTTACCATACATGTTTTTCATAATTTTTAATCTACCGAAATTCTTTACTTTAAAAACAATCATTCAATCATTTACTTCTTCACATTTTAGATAAAGATGATGTCTAATAAATATAAAGAAACATATGCTTAAAAGGGTAAAATAAGGGATAAAATCATAAGATATGGGTCCATCTTTGGGAAAAAAAATGATTATTTGTTTATTTATTTATTTATTTAATCACATTTTATACCGCCCTATCTCCCGAGGGACTCAGGGCGGTTTACAGCCTATTAAAAACACAAAAACACAAATATAAATACAAGATAAAATACTAATTAAAAAACTTATTGAATAAGGCCGAATTTAAAATTATAATTAAAACACTAAAACCCCATTAAAAACTGAATTAAAATTAACATCCTAGCCCAGTCCTGCGCAAATAAATAGATGTGTTTTAAGCTCGCAGCGAAATACTGATACTAAAAACAAAAAAAAAACACTGGAAGTTTTAAAGAAGAGATTGGACATTTGACTGAAATGGTATAGGGCCTTGATTGATTGATTGATTGATTGATTGATTAAATTTATATACCGCCCTTCTCCCGAAAGACTCAGGGCGGTTTAAAGCCAAATAAAACAGAGTTACAAAAATTAAAAACACTTTAAAAATCTAAATTCAAATTAGGCTGAAACGAATAAAAGAGTGATAAAACCAAAATAAAAACCCCACATTTAAAATACGTTAGGCCAGCCCTGCACGATAAAACAAGAAGGTCTTAAGCTCGCCACCGAAAGGTCCAGAGGTCGGGGGAGTTGACGTAACCCTGGAGGCAGCTCATTCCAGAGGGCAGGAGCCCCCACGGAGAAGGCCCTCCCCCTGGGCGTCGCCAATCGACATTGTTTGATTGACGGTACCCTGAGGAGGCCCTCCCTATGGGAGCGCACGGGTCGCTGGGAGGCTATTGGTGGCAGCAGGCGGTCCCGTAAATGATGGCGAACCTATGGCACAGATGCCAGAGGTTGGGCGCGCGAGCCGTCGCCCCAGTTCAGCTCTGTTGCATGCACACGCGGCTACTGCTGGCCAGCTGGCCTTCAGGTCTCTGCCGCGCATGCGCGGGAGGTGGGGTATATGCGGGGGGGGCATGCGCACACAGGGGCCATGCACACATGTGTGGGGGAGGGACACATGCGGGGGGGGCATGCCTGCATGCGCAGGGGGGCAGGGGCACATCCATGCACAAGGGCATGCAAGGGGCACACACGAATGCGGGGGGGAGGCATTTTGGAGGTTCGGGCACCTGCGGTTTGGCCACTCGATCTGGAAACGGTTAGCCATCAGTGGTATAGGGCTTCTTGCCTGAGCAGGGGGTTGGGCTAGAAGACCTCCAAGGTCCCTTCCAGCTGTGTAATTCTGTGAGAGGCTGCTTCCGGTCTTACCCCCTCCCGCCAGGACCAACAAATATTGCCACGTGTCTCAAAAACCACCAGCTGTATACGAAGCCCAGACACAAAAACACACAACCTGCAAAACCGAGCGTCCAAACCTTCCTTGGCTTCAGAGCCTCTGTTTTTTTGAAACTTATTCGTCATCTCCCCAAAACCGAGGAAGGGAAAATTCTCTGCCATAACAATGAGGCTTTGATTTCCAACACACACACACACACCTCCCCAACCCGACCAGCGTCTTGTGTCTCCATGGAGCAGAAATGTCAGAGGTTGAATAATTCCTTCTCTTCCTTCCAGTGGAACGCTAGTCCCCTTGCAAGATAAAAACAAACCCAGATAAATCAAACCAAGGTTCAAAAGAGGGTGGTCACCTGGGAAGGTTTGATTCTAGATCCAGAGGAATGATACCATCCAAGCCCCTCCGCCAGGCCGCTTGGCCACAGCTGTCCCGGCGCTCAATTTAGACCTGGTGGAGAGCAGGAAAGTTCTCCTTAAGAGCCTCCCCAGCATTACTAAACCGAGTTGGGTCACCAATGACAACCAGACAAGCTTCTACTTGCCCCTGTATTTATTTATTTATTTTTATTTTTATTTATTTTATTTATTTATTTTATTTTGTATGGGTGGGTGGGTGGGTTCATTTTCTAGTGTAGGTTATCCAAAAACAATGGTTACTTTTGATCCCACAAAGAAAACCCCCAAACTTTCTTCTTTGTGTCTCTTTTGTGGCTGTGATCACATCAAGAGAAACCGTCTCTCTAGAAAACAAGAAGCCCAGCCTAGAGAGCACCAGCCCCACAGTTCTCTCCCTCCTCCTCCTCCTCCTCCTCCTCCTCCTCCTCCTCCTCCTCCTCCTCCTCCTCCTCCTCCTCCTCCTCCTCCTCCTCTTCTTCCCTCTCACATACCCCACTCCATTCTAGCACTGATGATGTTACCTAGATGGGTCATGAAGCGTCTGCAAGAAAACCACCAAGCTCAGAGAGCACCAAGGATACCACAGTCCTCCTCCTCCTCCTCTTCCTCCTCCTCTCTGCAAATCCCACTCCCTTCTAGCACTGATGGCATTACCTAGTTGGATAATGAAGCGTCTGCAAGAAAACCACCAAGCTCAGAGAGCACCAAGGGCCCCACAGTCTTCCTTCTCTTCCCACTCCCTTCTATCACTGATGATGTTCCCTAGTTGGGTCATGAAACGTCTGCCAGAAAGCTACTCAGCTCAGAGACCACCAAGGACCCTCGTTTCAACCCTGAGTTAAGGGAGAGAGATTCTCTTCTATTAGCCTTCTGTCAACGCCATCCGAGTCTCCCGCGGAGGTGCTAATCCCTCTAAATCGGCTTTGGAAGGACTTCCAGCCCTTCTTGGACACAGACCTCGGGCATTTCCCCAACACCCGCCGTCCCCCCGGTCCCCCCGGTCCCCCGGCGTCTTTTCCTTGAGGACCTGGCACTTGGCTTGACCTCCCCCACGCCACGCGCCCAGCCACTCGCTTCCCTTTGTGCCTTCCCTCTGAGGATGCGGGTGGGGGGAAAGAGGGGGGAGGGAAGACCCCCTTCCATCTCTCCCTGCCTCCCCCTCCCCGTGGCTGAACACCTTTGAGCTGGGATTCCATCTGCCCCAATTGGGGAGGGGGGGACTTTGAGGGCAAAGCGGAGCTTCTCCATCCGTTGCAGAAGAGGGGAGTTGGTGGGGCGAGGAGGGAAAGGACCAGCCTATCATTGCATCCCGTCTTTGGCTCTCTTTCTCCCCCCGCCTCCCCACCCACCACCATCCTTCTACCACCACCACCCCATCTCCCCCTCCCCAAATCCGATTCCAGGGAAACCGACCCCAGCCCAGACTTTACAAGGGGAGGAGCGCTGGCCCCCTCCTCTCTCTCTCTCTCTCTCCCCCCATCGGCAAAGTGCGGCAACTTGCCCCTCACCTCCTCCGCCGGGGTCTCCGCCGCCTCCCGGAGGGCATCCTCGCCGCCCGGCCGAGCCCAGCGCAGCCCAACCGAACGAACGAAGGGCTCAGCTGGGGCCGAAGGCGGCTGCCTGCGCCACGTCCTGGTCTAAGCCGGAGCGGAGCCGCGCCGCCTGGTGGCCCGCGCGCGCCACGACGCGCCCCGGCAAGCAACGCGTTGGCGGGTGCGCGGACTGGGGTTTTGGGGTGTTTTTGCTGCGCCTTGATTTCCCCACTTTACAAAACCCGCGCCCGCCCGCATCCCCACTCCTTTCCCGGGGCATGGCTTTCTCTCTCTCCTGGATCCCCAACCCAGTGGAGAGAGGGACGGGCAAGTCCCGTTCCGACGTGCGCTGCGAGCTTCGCAACTGTACAAGCGGGGACTGGGAGCAAAGCCCCTGGGGCTGGCTGGTGATTTTGGGGACGGGGGGCAGTGGTGGGATTTAAGGTATTTAACAACCGGTTCTCTGCCCTAATGATTTCTTCCAACAACCAGTTTTTGTTTTTTGTTTTTTTACATTTATATCCCGCCCTTCTCCGAAGACTCAGGGCGGCTTACAGTGTATAAGGCAATAGTCTCATTCTATTTGTATATTTACAAAGTCAACTTATTGCCCCCCCACAACAATCTGGGTCCTCATTTTACCTACCTTATAAACTAAGGATGGAAGGCTGAGTCAACCTTGGGCCTGGTGGGACTAGAACCTGCAGTAATTGCAGGCAGCTGTGTTTTAATAACAGGCTTCTTACAGCCTGAGCCACACCGTGGCCCTGAGCTGTTTGCCAAACTGCTCAGACAGTTAACAACCGGTTCTCCCGAAGTGGTGCGAACTGGCTGAATCCCACTGGAGGGGGGATAGTGATGTTGGGAGGGAGGGAGGCTGGATGTCGGTGGATCCCCGAAAGTCGTTGCACGTTGGTAAGTGCGCATCTCCTTTCTGGCTTCCTTCCCTGTTTTCATCCCGACGAAGGTGCCTTTTCTGCCAAGAGGCAGCTGGACTTGTCTGGGTTTTCTCTGAAGACGTTTCGCTTCTCCTCCAAGAAGCTTCTTCGGCTCTCGGACTGGATGGGGGGGTGGGGTGGGAAAAGCAGGGGGTGAAATCCAGCAGGGTCTGAGAGGTTCTGGAGAACCGGTAGCGGAAATTGTGAGCAGTTCGGAGAACCGGCAAATGCCACCACTGGCTGGCCCCAGAGTGGGGAGGGAATGGGGATTTTGCAGTATCCTTCCCCTGCCACGCCCACCAAGCCACACCACGCCCACCAAGCCACGTCCAAAGAACCGGTAGTAAAAAAATGTGGATTTCTTTTCACCACTGGGGAGAAGGGAAGGATTTATACTCCTTGCAGACAGAGCTGGTCATTTGCATCCTTTTTAGAGAGTCCTTGAGGCCACTTGGAGGTTTATCCAGGAGAGCTTTTTATCAGGTTCACCTGATCCGCCAGTTGCGTCCCTTCCTGGACCGGGATGCCCTATGCACGGTCGCTCATGCTCTCGTTACCTCTCGCCTGGACTACTGCAATGCTCTCTACATGGGGCTCCCCTTGAAGAGCACCTGGAGACTTCAGCTAGTCCAGAATGCGGCTGCGCGGGTTGTCGAGGGAGCGTCTCGGAGCTCCCACATAACACCTATCCTGCGCAGACTGCACTGGCTACCTGTTGTTTTCCGGGTGCGCTTCAAGGTATTGGTTACCACCTTTAAAGCGCTCCATGGCTTAAGACCGGGCTACCTACGGGACCGTCTACTGCCGGCCTCTGTCTCCCAGCATCCGGTGCGTTCCCACAGAGAGGGACTCCTCAGGGTGCCGTCAGCCAAACAGTGTCGACTGGCAGGCCCCAGGAGGAGGGGCTTCTGTGGGGGCTCCTACCCTGTGGAACGAACTTCCCCTTGGGCTTCGACAACTACCTGACCTTAGGACCTTTCGCCGCGAACTTAAAACCTATTTATTTCATATGGCTGGACTGGCCTGATCTTAATTTTAAATTTTAATTGAATTGTTGATGGGTTTTAAATTTTATAATTTTATGTCATTTTAAATTTTTTGGCAAAATTTGAATCAGTTTTTTAAGGGTTGTTTTAATTATTGAGTATGTATGTTTGTATTTGATTTGCCTGTTCACCGCCCTGAGTC
>NW_026681904.1:0-16494 GCF_028640845.1 Ahaetulla prasina | reverse complement strand
TTTTCCTGAAGACTACAAGTATTCCCAAACTCTTAGGTGAAGTAAGATATTAAATTTCATCATTTGTTTATCAAAGATAAAAGAACTCTTAATAGTTTGATAAATAAATGTGCCTATGGTCATAGTCTTTTATTTACTTCAGTCTATGCTGAATTTTTGGTACAAAATATCTCAAAGCAAAAATATTCAGACCAGATTCTTCAAGAGGTGGTGTCTTCATTAGATAAAATGTATGCAAGCATCATAGCACCATATAATAGATATCAAAGGTAATTAAGAAGATGAATTCAGAGGGCAGCAGTTATCCGGTTTCTGAAGTAATCTAACATTGGTACTTATGCATGAACAAAGGTAGTTGTACCAAGATTCCCAGACAAAGGGAATAGCAACAATTGATACTGATTTAGTATTTTGGGAGAGAAGCAGACACAGACATGATTTCCAATGCTTTACAAAATGTGTATTAATGGGAAAAAATGCAATTAAAATTGCTATATTAAAAAGCATTCGTGACTATAATGCTTCTTAAATGTATTATGTTTTAATTCTCCTTAGTCTTAAAATATAATCAATAATCTTATGCATATTTACCTTGGAATAAATCTCATTGATTCAGTGGAAAGTTTTTTGAGTAGTTGTTAGAAATATCTCAGGGTAATTTTAAAAGTAAGGCACCAGCAGCAGAAGCAACAGCAAGAACAGGTTTGGTCTGATGGCAAAATCTGATAGCATTTCAGGAAACAGAGCTCTCTCCAAAAAGATAGAGTGCAACCACAGCTTTTCAAGCAAGTCATGATCTTACATCTCAATGTCCTCTCTAAACAACTGGGATTCACATAATTTACCTACCCGTTCGCCCAGCACCAAAAATGTGAGCTCATGCACATGGCTTTCCGCACATGTGCTTTGCTCGCACACATGGCTTCAACACATGTGCACGGCTTGAAAACGTGGCTAAATAGGACAGCATAGCGCTGGGGCTGGTGGGTGGGTCAGGTTGCTACTACCAGTTCGCCCAAACCTGTCCGAACCAGCTGAATACCACCTCTGTCTCCAAATCTCTGTCTGAATACATTGGCTCCAGAGGACACATTTATTTCAACATCAGGCAAGATTCAAGATAATGTTGCTGCAGGCTGCTCTCCACATTCAGAGATTCAGTGTTGACAGCTGGGCAAAATCCCATGAGATTTATAAAATAGAAAGAATATGATTTTCACAATTATTAGGCCTCTAAGAGTGGGTGCAGTTGGAGGACTGCTGATCTGAAAGTCAGACGTGGGTTACTGGTGTTTTGTGAACTTTCTTTGAACTTTGACAACTTCTAGATCCAAGAGACTCAGCTCTTATTCATCTACTCCATGGGTGTCAAACTCGCCACGTCGTGTGGCCTTCACATGATGTTTTGCGATGTTTTTCCCATTCGCGGAGCTGGGGTGGGTGTGGCCTGTGTGTGACCCATGGGATGCCGGTTTGAGCTGGGGTGGGTGTGGCCTGTGTGTGGCCCATGGGATGCCGGTTTGACACCCCTGATCTACTCTATTGTTGTGCCTCACCCGCCCTCCTCTCCTCAGCCGGGCCCCTCCCATCTTCTGCTATCTGAGCCAGAGACTGATAGTGAAGTAGAATGGCCTGGCATGCCTCCAGCCCCCAGCCCTGGCACCATGCCCGGACAGACTGAGCAAACAAACCTCCCTCCTACAGCATGTGAGCACGAAGTCAGCCACGAGCTAGATTGCCAGCAGCTGAGGACGAACAGACACAGTGGACAGATCCCCGCTTCCGGAGAATGGAGAGGCGACATCAGCAAAAGGAAGGGAGGGGCAGGCCTGGATAAGTGCTGAGTCATGGAGCCACACCCCATGGCCTACATAAAGGCTTTGCTTTTTGGCATTCCTTGAGTCAGGCAAAGTCTCATCTGGTTGCTGAAGTCACACCTTGGATTCCTGCCTGCCCTGAGAACTCTGACAGGAATTTGGCAAAGCTGCAGAGGCTTCGTGACCACGCTTGATACAGACTTCCCAGACCCAGCCGTCAGAGGAGGAGTGGGACACGACATCTATAGTCCCCAGAGAAGAATGTCTGTTGAGATTTTCAGTCATCCAGGTCCTGGTTGTCCCAAAGGTGCTTTTTCAAGAGGCAACTGGACTTTCTGGTTGTTCTTTGAAGACATTTCGTTTCTCATCCAAGAAGCTTCTTCAGCTCTGACTGCATGGTGGGGAATGGAAGGATTTATACTCTTTGCAGACTGCTGGTCATTTGTATTCTTTAGAGAATTGTTGAGGCCACCTGGAGGTTTATCTGTGTTGTCAGTGGCACCTGAGTAGCGCAAATTGATGCAGAGTCTTCAACAGTTCCAAGACTCTGAGGACACAGATAAACCTCCAAGTAGCCACAACAATTATACCGGCTAGGATGTTGAGCTTGTCGATCGAAAGGTCGGTTCGAAAGGCGGTTCGAATCCCTAGTGCTGCCGTGTAATGGGGTGAGCTCCTGTTACTTGTCCCAGCTTCTGCCAACCTAGCAGTTTCGAAAGCACGTAAAAAATGCAAGAAGAAAAAATAGGGACCACCTTTGGTGGGAAGGGAACAGCGTTCCGTGCGCCTTTGGCATTGAGTCATGCTGGCCACATGACCGCGGAGACGTCTTCGGACAGCGCTGGCTCTTTGGCTTTGAAATGAAGATGAGCACCACCCCCTAGCGTCGGCAACGACTAGCACGTATGTGCGAGGGGAACCTTTACCTTGACCTTTATGCCCTGTATCATTCCAGAGAAATGGCAGTCCAATTTCTCCTTAAAAACCTCCAGTGATGGATCACCGACTTCTGGAGGCGAACTGTTCCACTGATTAATTGTTCTCATTGTCAGGAAATTTTAGTTCTAGGATGGATGTCTCCTTGATAAATTTCCATCTGTTAATTCTTGTCCAGCCCTCAGGTACTTTGGAGATTAGATGGATCCCTCTTCTATGTGACAGAGAGTAAATATTGGAAGACTATTCTGTTATTCCTAGTCAGTGGTGGGATTCAAATAATTTAACAACCGGTTCTCTGCCCTAGTGATTTCTTCCAATAACCAGTTCACCAAACTGCTCAGAAAGTTAACAACCGGTTCTCCCGAAGTGGTGCGAACTGGCTGAATCCCACCACTGCCCCTAGTCCTTCTCTTGGTTAGATTAGACATACTCAGGCCCAGTGGTGAAATGTAAAATTTGTTACTACCGGTTCTGTGGGCGTGGCTTGGTGGTGGTGGGTAATGTGACTGGGTGGGCGTGGCCAACTTTTTTTTAACTTTTAAAAGCATTTTTTTCTACAACTTCTTCGGCCAAAGACTTACCCTAGAACTTAAAGATAAATGTGAATCAAGGTACTACGAGGTCTGGAATAAATTTTATGATTGGCTTGAGAGGAGAAAGAATGCCAGAAAGTAGGGATAAGGAGTGTCTGGAAATGTATATATCAATGTATATTGTATATTGTAATTATGAGGGTAGAATAGTTATATTAAATATGTATAGAGTTGTAATAATATATATAGAGTTGTATAACATGGTATATACTTGATATAAACAGAATTAGGAGATATATATAAACTGATATGGTAAATTAGATTTGACATAGATTAGAGACGTGGAGCAAAGTCCACTGTTTTGTTTTGTTTTTAAAATTCAATAAAAATTCAAAAAATTTATTGCACTTTCTGGATGCTAGTGCAGATGTATAGCACAATTATTTTCTTTTCAAGAGTGAAGAGCATGATCTTGCTTAAAGTGACCAGATTTCAGCCATGGCAAAGCAGGACACCATTGACGGGGCGGGGCTGAGTCTTGCCACCTGCCTGAAGGAGGAGGAGCGGCTGCTGCTTCTCAGCTCTTCCAGGCAGGCTTGGCTCTCCTCGGCTCTCCTCTCCACTCTTCTCTTCCTCTCGGGTGAAGTCAAGCGGCATCTCTCCTCCCTCTCGCGCCCCCTTCTCCGCCACTCCCCCTTCTCCGCCTCCTCCTCTTGCGTTGCCGCCTCCCATTTTCCGAATGGAAGTGAAACAAAACAAAAAAAATCGGGACTTTTTGGAATTGCAGTGGGACATGGGACAAATTATTAAAAAGCGGGACTGTCCAGCCAAAAGCGGGACATCTGGTCACTATAATCTTGCTTCAAGTTTGATCATATACAGGTTGAGGAAGCTAATGCAGCTCCCTTCCAGCTCAAGCTGAAAAGCTTGAACGTTAGAGGTGTCTGGAAATCTTTCTGTGTCATAAAGGCAGGAAATAAACAAAATGGACTGCCATCTGTCAGAAATGGTGTAGGCAGGAGTGAAATCTGAGCCAATTTACTACTGGTTTGCTGGCTCAGCACGCCCGCTGGGCGCGCACATGCGCACTGCACACCACGCATCAAATGCAAGGTGCGCATGCACACGCACAATGCATGCCAAATGGGCATGGGTAAAAGATCCAGAGACACTAGAAAGAGTGCAGAGAAGAGCAACAAAGATGATTAAGGGACTAGAGGCTAAAACATGAAGAACGGTTGCAGGAACTCAGTATGTCTAGTTTAATAAAAAGAAGGACTAGGGGAGACATGATAGCTGTGTTCCAATATCTCAGGGGTTGCCACAAAGAAGAGGGAGTCAAACTATTCTCCAAAGCACCTGAGGGTAGAACAAGAAGCAATGGGTGGAAACTAATCAAGGAGAGAAGCAACTTAGAACTAAGGAGAAATTTCCTGACAGTTAGAACAATCAATAAGTGGAATGACTTGCCTGCAGAAGTTGTGAATGCTCCAACACTGGGAATTTTAAGAAAATGTTGGATAGCCATTGTCTGAAATGGTGTAGGGTTTCCTGCCTCGCAAAGGGTTGGACTAGAAGACCGCCAAGGTCCTTCCAACTCTGATATTATTGTTATTATTATATTAAGTAGAACAGGTGATTTTTTTTACTTTTAAAAGCATTTTGTACAACCTATTTTGTAAAAATGCTGTAAAAAAAACTCTTGACGATCAGGCAGCTCAGCTGGGATCATCAGAGCCTTTTAAAAGTTCTTAAACCATTTTTAAAAAAGCAGCAAGCAGGTGACCAGGCATCAGGGATTTTGCTACCGATTCTCTGAACCAACCGCTGCCATTGCTACCAGATCAGCTATTCGGTCCGAACTGGGAGCATTTTACCCTGGGTGTAGGGTTTCCTGCTTGGGTGGGGGTTGGTCTAGATGACCTACAAGGTCCTTCCAACTCTGTTAATCTGTTTCCTCCTGTCATCAGGCTTTCATTCTCTAATATAGCATTCATGTTTTTCGTGATGTTTTGACCGAGGAGGAGGAGGAAGGGTGTTGGGCCGGGCCCACAGGTGTCCAACATGAGTGATATCGAGTTGGCCATTCCCACCAAGTCACATGCCCACCCAGCCACACCTACCCAACTAGTTGTCAGCCATTGTCTTCAGAGTTCTTTACTAGCATAAGGAAACTGGCACACGATGAGTGAAATTCCAAAACTGAACTTCCGGATTCTTTTCCCAGTTATACAAACCCCAAGAGTCCCACCCCCCTAACCCCTTTGCTGGTCACATGGTCCCATGTTCTCCCAGTTCATTCGAATATCTTCTCGCCACTCCTCCTGCAGATGTGAACACCATCCGACCTTGACCGCTTGAAGAATGTTACCATACCCCTCTTGGTGAAAAATAGAGGCTGTTCATCTTGAGTTCTGATGTCCTTTTAAAAGACACAATGTGCCTTGCCACCTATTGGCAGCAATAGGTGCCCTCAGGGGAAAAATGTGGCAGCGTTTGGAACCCTAAAGTCTAGTATGGTTTCCAGGCCTAGTCATTAGGCCAGAGAACCGGTTGTTAAATTATTTGAATCCCACCACTGACCTTGATACTATCCCTCTATTGATGCAGCCTAGGACTTTCATTTGCCTTTTTTGTCAACTGCCTTTTCCTCCTGTTTTCCTCATAAACTGGCCTTGGTTTCCAGGAAATGACAAACTGTCTTCCAGATTTTTCTTCCTCTGTCCTTGAATTTCCTTCCCCAGTATTCCCTTATTATCCTGATCCATGTTCTTGGGGTACTTCTCTATAAACAAATAAATATGGTAGTCAAATATCTCTGTATTTCTTTCTTTTAATCGTGGATGCTGGCTAGGCGACTAGGTCCATCCGTTGTGTCTGTGCCCACCGAGCTGGGCCTCCTGCCAGAAAGTGACTTGGATAGTGAGGGGGAAGGGCTGTCAGGACTTACCTCGGGAGCACCGGCTTCCCTGGCTCAGCTCCAGGAGCCAGAGGCAGGCCAGGTGGAAGAGATAATGAGGCCTCCGTCCCCTGACTCTTTCCCCCCACAGGCCACGCCTCCAGACCCAGCTGATGGCAATCAGGCCTGGCTGGACCCTAGGTTTCATAGGCAGGAAAGGAGGGAACAACAGAAGCAGGGGTGGGGCAGGCCTAGGAAGTCCTGAGTCATGGAGCCACACCCCACAGGATATAAAGGCAGTGAGAATTGCTGTGCCTCTTTGTAGCAGGCAAATCAACTGATTAACTAAGAGCTGAAGTTTGTTCCTGGGTGACTCATCTGGCAGACACTCGCTATTCTGCTACCAGAGCTGATAGGGCCGCGGTGTGGCTCAGGCTGTAAGAAGCCTGTTATTAAAACACAGCTGCCTGCAATTACTGCAGGTTCTAGTCCCACCAGGTCCAAGGTTGACTCAGCCTTCCATCCTCTATAAGGTAGGTAAAATGAGGACCCAGATTGTTGGGGGGGCAATAAGTTGACTTTGTAAATATACAAATAGAATGAGACTATTGCCTTACACACTGTAAGCCGCCCTGAGTCTTCGGAGAAGGGCGGGATATAAATGTAAAAAAATAAAAATTAAGCCATCACTCGGATGGAGGCGAAGGAGGACAGAACACCGTCATTCTCTTTCAGCCAACCCATTACCCAGTGTGGTTCTTGTGTGAAAAACAGAGGCTGTTCATCTTGAGTTCTGGTGTCCTTTAAAAAGACACAATGTGCTTTGGCACCTATTGGCAGCAAGGCCAGGCAATCAGCTGTCTTCCGTCCCAAGATATTTTCTCTTCTAACTCAGAAAAATTGGATCAATCACTAATAATTCAGACCAGGGGTGAAATGTTACCTGTTTGCTCTGGTTTGGGCAAACTGGTAGTGATAAAAACTACCGGTTCACGTGAACCGCTAGTAAAAAAAAGCTACCAGTTCGGGCAAACCGGTAGTTAACTACTAGTTCAGTTGAACCGGTAGTTTAAAAAGCTACTGGTTCGGTTGAACCAGTAGTTAGCTATCAGTTCCTCTGAACTGGTATTTCTGACGATCAGCTATGCCGCGGGGTTTACCCTGCTTTCTAGCGAAGCTAAATTACGCAGCACAGCTGATCCTCCCCCTTGCTGTTCTACTTACCTTCCAAAGCTTCCTTTTGGCACGTACTGTGCATGCGCAGCCAGTGAACCGGTAGCAAACCAGTTCAGATTTCACCACTGGTTCAGACTCACTTCTAAGTCAGAGATGGATGGGATACCTAAGGACATATAGGGCTGAGCTCCAACCCAAAACCTGGATGCAAGCATTGCTTCATCATTAGGTGAATATTATTTGGGATGTAGGAAAGAAAAGCTTTTATTTTTCCCTTTGTAATTCATAAACATTACCAAGATTCTTATTCTGCCCCACTGTGTGTTAAAAGAGCATTTAGAGAGAAAGGATAAAATTAGGAGACTGACATTTAAGTAGGGTAGGGTAGGGTAGAGGAGAGGAGAGGAGAATAGAGGAGAATAGAGTAGAGTAGAGTAGAGTAGAGTAGAGTAGAGTAGAGTAGAGTAGAGTAGAGTAGAGTAGAGTAGGGTAGGGTAGGGTAGGGTAGGGTGGAGTGAGTTTGGAGGCCTATAAGTCCAACCCCTTCCTTAGATAGGAAACCTTACACCATTTCAGATAAATTGTTATCCAATCTCATCTTAAGAACTTCCACTGTTGGAGCATTCACCATTCTGCAAATTGTTCCACTGTTTGATTGTTCTATCTGCCAGGAAATTTCTTCTTAGTTCTAGGTTGATTCTCTATCTAATCCTGGTTGTTTTGGTGACCATTTGTTCAGGGAAAATTCACAAAGCACCAGAAGCCCCTGTCTGACTTTCCTCCACCTCTGCACCTGCTCCTGGAGGCCAGGTGCTGTATAATTGTGAAAATCATAGTTCCTTCTTTCCTTCAAATCCTAAGGGAGTTTTGTCCAACCATCATCCCTGGATCCCTGAACGTCGAGAGCAGCCTGTTGCCACATCATCTTGAATCTTGCCTGATGCACAGGGAGCCAATGTGGCTAGGCAGAGATTGGGACAGGACACCAAGATGTAACATCATGGCTTGCTTGAGTGGTGGGTGCAGTCTAACTTTTTGGGAGAGAACTCCGTCTCCTGAAATGCTACCAAGTTTTGCCATGAGAAGAAAACTGCTCCTCCTCCTCCTATTGCTTCTGCTGCCCACCAGAACCAATGGGAGAAAATGCCCGCTCGACTTCACCGAGGATCGGGATACCGTGTACAACTATTACCGCCCAGGAGATCTCTTGCTTGGAGGGATTGTGCCTCTAAGAGCAGGTCAGCTTAGTCTAGCGACCTTTCAGGAGCCTCTCTTGAACCAGCCAACTTTGTAAGTCGGTTTCTAGAGCTGAATTTGTACTTCTTTGCATGGAAGAAACTTTCAAGGATATCTAATGTTCCTCTCCATCAGGAATAATCCTCAGTGAAATATTTTGTATTTTGTCTCTTTTGCTTCTGGAAAGAAGAATCTGAGACAAAATTATTAGTAATTGTAGTAGCAGTAGTAAGGAGAGACTTCGAATGGATCACCAAAGTTTGTTTGCTTGTTTATTTATTTATTTAGTCATATCAGTATATATAGGCATTAACATGAAATGAAATATCTATATAATATATAAGCATATATGAGCATAAGTATGTAATAACTATATTAATTGGATATAATGAAAAGAAACAATAGGACAGGAACGGTAGGCACTTTTGTGCTCTTATGCATGCCCCTTACAGTCCTCTTAGGAATGGGGTAAGGTCAATAGCAGATAGTTTTTGGTTAAAGATTTTGGGATTTTGAGAAGAGACCACAGAGTCAGCTAGTGTGTTCCAAGTGTTAATGACTCTGTTACAGAAATCATATTTTCTACAATCAAGTTTGAAGCAGTTAACATTAAGTTTAAATCTATTGTTTGCTCTTGTATTGTTGCGATTGAAGCTGAAGTAGTTTTCAACAGGAAGGACATTGCAATAGATGATTCTATGAGTTAAGCACAGGTCCTGTCGGAGGCGGCGGAGTTCTAAGTTTTCTAAACCCAGGATTTCAAATCTGGTGGCATAAGGTATTTTGTTGTTTTCAGAGGAGTGGAGAACTCTTCTTGTAAAATATTTCTGGACAGGTTCAATTGTGTTGATGTGAACGTATTATTAATCTCACATTCTGCTCAACTGCAAGATCTGATAAAACACTGAATGAATATTTAGAATAGAATAACAGAGTTGGAATATACCTTCTAGGTCATCTAGGTTACCCAGCTCAAGCAGGAGACTGTATCATTTCTAGAAAAAGCTAGAAAATGGTATAGGGTCTTGGATTAGATGACCTACAAGATCCCTTCCAATTCTGTTATTCCGTTCTTTTATTCTGACAGATGGCTCTCCAGTCTTTTCTTGAAAGGTTTCAGTGATGAAGCTCCCACAACGTTTGAAGGCAACTTTTGTTTCATTGGTTGATTATTCTCAGTCTCAGAAAATGTCTCTTGATTTCTATATTAATCTCTTCTTGACCAGTTTCCATCCATTATTCCTTGCCTGGCCTTCAGGTGCTTTGGAAAATAGCTTGACAACCTCATCTCTGTGACAGCCCCTCAAATATTGAAATACTGCTATCATGTCTCCCCTGGTCCTTCTCTTCACTAGAATAGCCATGCCCAGTTCCTGTAACTGTTATTCTTATGTTTTAATCTCCAGTCCCCTAATCGTCTTTGTTGCTTTCCTTTGCACTTTTTTTTAGAGTTTCAACATCTTTTTTATGGTGTGGTGACCAAAACTGGATGCAGTATTCTAGGTGTGGTCTTACTAAGGCTTTATAGAGTGATACAGACCTAAGTTTAACTCATAGAATCATCTATTGTAATGTCCTTCCTGTTAAAGACTACTTCAGCTTTAATTGCAATAATACAAGAGCAACCAATAGATTTAAACTTAATGTCAACCGCTTTAATCTAGATTGCAGAAAATATGACTTCTGTAACAGAATCATCAGTGCTTGGAACACTTTACCTGACTCTGTGGTCTCTTCCCATAATCCCTAAAAGCTTTAACCGAAAACTTTCTACTATTGACCTCACCCCATTCCTAAGAGGACCATAAGGGGCGTGCATAAGAGCACAAACGTGCCTACCGTTCCTGTCCTATTGTTTTTCTTTTTCTTCTTCTTATATATATATATGCTTATTCCTCCTAATATTTACTCTTACATATGTTTATACACTATATAATCTTTTCTGTATGATACTTATATATATTGTTGTGACAAAATAAATAAATAAATAAATATTAGTACTTCAGATGATCGTGATTGAATCTCTCTATTAAGGCAATTTAAGGCAATTTCTATTAAGACTATTGCTTAACATAGTGTAAGCCGCCCTGAGTCTTCGGAGAAGGGCGGGATATAAATGCAAATAAAAAAATAAAAAATAAAATTTAGAATTGCATTAAAGGTGTGTTGTTTTGTGGCTTCATGCAGGAAAGGCTATCATTCGTACTGGTTCCTTCTCTCCTTTCTTCTTGCCATTCATGAGATCAACCAGAATTCCCAGATTTTGCCCAATATATCCCTGGGTTATGACGTTTACGAGAACTATTATGAAGCAAGAATGACTGCTGACGCCCTGATGGACTTACTCTCCACCGGGCAAGCAAATGTTCCAAACTACCTTTGTGGAACAGAGAAGAGGCTTCTGGCTGTGATTGAAGGGGCCGAATCTGATATTTCCAATCAGATTTCTACCATGTCGAGCCTCTACAAAATGCCACAGGTCTGAATGGGGTTTGGGAAGAAAAGCCAACTCTTGATATGGCCTGCCTAGGAAAATGTCATGACCATCCAGGTGTCCTCACCAGGAAATTGTTTTGGTGCTTAGATTCGCCTGACCATCAAAGTATTAATAATAATAATAATAATAATAACAACAGAGTTGGAAGGGACCTCGGAGGTCTTCTAGTCCAACCCCCTGCCCAGGCAGGAAAACCCTACACCATCTCAGACAGATGGTTATCCAACATTTTCTTAAAAATTTCCAGTGTTGGAGCATTCACAACTTCTGCAGGCAAGTCGTTCCACTTATTGATTGTTCTAACTGTCAGGAAATTTCTCCTTAGTTCTAAGTTGCTTCTCTCCTTGATTAGTTTCCACTCATTGCTTCTTGTTCTACCCTCAGGTGCTTTGGAGAATAGCTTGACTCCCTCTTCTTTGTGCAACCCCTGAGATATTGGAACACTGCTATCATGTCTCCCCTAGTCCTTCTTTTCATTAAACTAGGCATACCGAGTTCCTGCAACCATTCTTCATACGTTTTAGCCTCCAGTCCCCTAATCATCTTTGTTGCTCTTCTCTGCACTCTTTCTAGAGTCTCAGCATCTTTTTTACATCTTTTTTTTACATTTTTTACATATTAGGGCAAGGGAACGGAAGTTCTCCCCTGCCATTGGTTACCCTTCAAACATTCCTACACTTTTTTTTTAAATTTGAATTTGTATCCCGTCCTTCTCCGAAGACTCAGGGTGGCTTACATTGTGTTAAGCAATAGTCTCATCCATCTGTATATTATATACAAAGTCAACTTGTATTGCCCCCAACAATCTGGGTCCTCATTTTACCTGCCTTATAAAGGATGGAAGGCTGAGTCAACCTTGGGCCTGGTGGGACTTGAACTTGCAGTAATTGCAAGCAGACTGCATTAGTCTGTTGAGCCATATATACTGTTGAGTATATCTCTCTGTTTGTTTGTGTGTCTGTGTGTTGGTACACGTATAATTAATGATCTTTCATCAAAAGATCAAATTCTCCAAGTTTTGGCATCAAAATTTTTCCATTTTCTTTTTTTTTCATAAGATCAGTTACGGTTTTGTGTCTGAAACTCTGAATGACAAAACCCGGTTCCCGTTCATCTACCGGATGGTCCCCAAAGAAGATTACTTGTATTGGGGAATTGCCAAAGTGCTCCAACGTTTTGGGTGGAATTGGGTCGGTCTCCTTGCCCCGGACACTAACAACGGCAAAAGATTCCTGCAGACTTTGAACCCCATATTAACCAGCAACACAATTTGCGTTGCCTTCTCAGTGAGCATCCCAACCTTGTCCTGGAAAATGAGTCTCCTACGCAATGAACCATTTGACTTGTGGAACCACGTCAGCGTTTTAATATATTATGGAGAAATTCGCTATTTCTACCACTTTATACGCTTTATTCAAATCTATGTTCAAAGTCACATCAAGCCTCTCCTGGCGAAAGTTTGGATCACCACGGCAACGTGGGACCTCTTCATGAATTTATCGTATGAAATTCTGTCTCCTCGGCATCTCCAGGGTTTCTTCTCTTTCTTAATCCATGTTGGAAAAAGACCACGATATGATGAAGCGTTTTTCATCCCTATGCAAAGGTTTGGCAGAAAGGCGTTCAGTTGTTCCTATTCCAAACACATCCTTTCTGTGAAAGGAAGAATGAGGTGCCAGGAGAATGAAGATCTGGAGACCCTGCGGGAAGAGGTGGTAGAAAAAACTCTCTCTCTGGATGGCTACGGCATTTACAACCTCGCCCGGGCAGTCTCTCGGGCGTCACACGCTGTCTACTTATCCAGGTCCAAGCCGAAAGCGATGAAGGAAAGAGATCGGAGGCTGATCCTTCAGAAATGGCAGGTATTTGGTTTCCTTTGAAAATCCTGAAGGTGAGCTTTCAGGCTTCAAGTATATTTTAGATGTTGTGGTGAGTTTTAGATTTCCACCGTCTTCCGTTTTGTGAGGTTTCTGAGGCAGGGAAGCTCCCACTTCACCAACCTTTGTCGAGTTATGCGGATGATGCCAACTCCTACTTGTGAGAAGTTAGTTTTCCTTCTCTCGCGTTACTCTTTTCTTTGCCATTGTAGCTTCATCCTTTCCTGGGAGTTTCCCACTTCTACAATACTTGCATGGAGGGAGTTTTTCTGGATGAGGAAGGGGACCTCGCTGCCAAATTTGATATCGTGAACTGGATGCCCTTTCCTAATAAGTCCTTTGGGGCAGTGAAGTTTGGGAGGATAGATCGACCACGGGGGTCCAAAGATCTGGAATTCATCCTTGACCAGGAAGCCACAAACTGGTCCCGGAAGTTTAACCAGGTGAGCTGAGAGTCTTCATGTCATGCTTTCCAATCTCTCAACCCATTGGGTTATGTTTGGGAAGTGGGTGGAGCTGGGATGAAGGATTGCTTGGGATCACGGTTTCCGATGAAATTGCTAGGCTCCTTGGATCACTGAGTTGGACTCCAGGGTCAAGAGACCTACTGAGGTGTTGTGTCTGCGCCCCCCTCCCGAGCTGGGCCCCCTGCCAGAAAGTGACTTGGAAAGTGAGGGGGAAGGGCCATCAGGACTTACCTCGGGAGCACCGGCTTCCCTGGCTCAGCTCCAGGAGCCAGAGGAAGGCCAGGTGGAGGAGATAACAAGGCCTCCGTCCCCTGACTCTTCCCCCCCAGGCCATGCCTCTAGACCCAGCTGATGGCAATCAGGCCTGGCTGGACCCTAGGTTTCGTAGGCAGGATAGGCGGGAACAACAGAAGCAGGTGCGGGGCAGGCCTAGGAAGTGCTGAGTCATGGAGCCACATCCCACGGGATATAAAAGCAGCGAGGGCTGCTATGCCTCTTTGGAGCAGGCAAATCAACTGCTTGACTAGAGCTGAAGTATTGTTTGTTGACTCATCGGCATCAAGGGAGATAACAGAGTCACTTGGCAGACGCTCGCTAGTTTGCTGCCAGAGCTGATAGTGCCAGCTAATTAAATCATTGCTCGGACTGAGGCGAGGGGGACAAAACATGAGGATTAACCAGATTCAGATGCTATTTGGTTCTTCTTCCTTATTTATGTTCTTAGAAGTTGTGATTGGATGATTGCTACTGTGTTTCCCTGAAAATAAGACCCTGTCTTATGTTTTTTTGAACCATGAAATAAGCGCTTGACCTTATTTCCATGCACTCAAAAGCCCGATTAGGCTTATTATCATGGGATGTCTTATTTTGGGGAAACAGGGTATCCATGGCTTATGAAAGAAATTTCCTTTCCCTTGTTGGTTGACTTGCGGTCAAAACAATGATGATGATAATGTTATCCATTCAGTGCCACCCATCTTTTTGCAATTCTATGGGCCAGGTCTCTCAGCATCTCCTAATCTTGTACTATTTCTTTTGAGTTTTTCTATGCTTTGATGGTATCCAGTCACCATGTTCTTTGGCGGCCTGGTTTCCTTTTACTGCTAACTCTTCCAAACAGACTTTCTTTCTCTAGTTATTCTCCCAGGTGACATGGCCAAAATAAGTGAGACGCAGTTTTACGATTCTGCCTTTTAGTGACATGTTCGATGTTATGTGCTACAGTACTTGCTTGCTAATCCAAACAGTAAAATACTGTGTTTCCCCAAAAATAAGACCTCCCTGAAAATATTTAAACGTGTACGCAGCCAGTCCCCACCATTTCTTCTGGTTAGAGATTGGAAGACAGAACAGGAAATCGGATAAGTCGGCATCAAGAGCCCCGTTTCGCTCCATGTTCCCCAAAGTAATAAGTCCTCCCGAAAAATAAGGCCAAGCGCTTATTTTGGGGTTCCAAAAATAATATAAGACAGGGTCTTATTTTCAGGGAAACACGGTAGATTACGTGAGTCCAAGATCCAGGAATTAGAGTGGAGAACGCTACTGACAGTCAATCCTCGCATGCGCACACTCACATTTGCGAACCAGTAGGGAAAATAAGTGAATACCACTTCTGAATTCTACACTGAGGACAAGTCTCGGCTAGCTCAGCCACAGTTGTGTCAGACGCCGTGAGAAGAAACAAGCCAACTTGGTTTTCTTTTCCAACAGTGACTTCATTTATTGGGTCTGCTACAAACCAGGTCTCGGTAATAGCTGAGGTCTCTCTGTACAAAGTCAGCACTGAGAGCTTCTGCCTCTTTTAAACATCCCGTGCTGCTCATGCCCCACCCCATAGCTGAACTGCTCAGTTGATTGGATGCCCAGCCGCTCTCCCTCCTCGTCTGACAGCCTCAGCTGCCACGTCATCTGCTAAATCCCGGAACTCAAAAGTTTTGTGAGTGTGCGCATGCACTGTGCTCGTACGTACAGCTTGCACACATGCGTGTGGCTTCAAAATGTGTCTAAATAGGACAGCATAGCACTGGAAGGGTGGGCAGGCCCACCCGCGATTTCCACTATCAGTTCGGGCAAACCGGTCCGAACCGGCTGAATACCACCTCTGCTTGGAAGGATGGAAGGCTGAGTCAACACTGGTCAGGATCGAACTGCTGGCAGTGGGCAGAGTCAGCCTGCAATACTCCATTCTAACCACTGCACCACAATTTGGAAAAGAGCCTATCTTTTCCAAATCGCTGGAAAAAGCTCCCACCCCTGACAAATGCACATTGTTCCTTCCCAAAAAGGGAGAAGTAAGAAAAGATTTATGTCTCATGACTATGGAATTATTTAAACTTCTGTGGTTGATGTTCCTTTTCTTTGGGCCAGTCTCTGCCTCGCTCCAGGTGTACCGAAAGTTGTCGTCCTGGCCAAGCCAAGGTGGTCCTGGAAGGAAGGCCTCTTTGCTGCTACGGGTGTGCCATGTGTGCAAAAGGCACCATCTCCACACAGGAAGGTAAGGAGCACTAAGGGCTGTGAGCACTCTGGTGGCTCAGACTGCTAAGACAATCTGTTATTAAGACAGCTGCTTGCAATTACTGCAAGTTCAAGTCCCACCAGGCCCAAGGTTGACTCAGCCTTCCATCCTTTATAAGGTAGGTAAAACCCAGATTGTTGGGGGCAATAAAAGTTGACTTTGTATATAATATACAAATGGATGAAGACTATTGCTTAACACATTGTAAGCCGCCCTGAGTCTTCGGAGAAGGGCGGGGTATAAATGCAAATTAAAAAAAAAAAGAATGGTGTGGAGAGTCACTGAAGCATTTCCATTCGGAGATGTTTGGACCATTTGCAAGTGGTCTTTAGAGAGGAACTAAGATGATCATGATGGAGATACAAATGAAGATAAAAGGAACTAAAGAAAAGAACATACATTTGACATCTGGAAGTAACTCAGAGAGACGTTTTCCCAATAAACGGAACTAGAAGAAGGTGGAGGAATTAGATTTTTAAGATTCAGTGATTAGTGCCAATCTCAATAAAAATGTTTTCCGTCTTTCTGTGGAGTTAAT
>NW_026681903.1:0-17070 GCF_028640845.1 Ahaetulla prasina | reverse complement strand
TTAAAAATCTAAAAATATAAAACAAACATTGTCCTGGATTTTATGCAGCAACAATGATTTGAGGCTACTACCAATGTATCTGGAAAATACGTGTTCAGTTATCTATGAGTCAAGCTTCATCTGTTAGTGAGAATTAAATCCAATATGGTTGACCCTTCTCTATCTTTTGGGAGACAAACTTGTCTGCTACTGCGTTTAAGGAATCCTACGTCAGCGTTCCGAGTAATTCACCCATTGAAAGCATAACTCCCAGGCAGGTAGAGTAAGGATATGTTTATTGGATACATCTTATCGGCACAGCGGTGAAAACCAACTCTGACAGTTCCGGTAGTTTTCACGAATTAAAAGAATCAAACTCCCTCCCAGGTACATTGTCCAATGAAGATGGAAGGCAGGCTCTTCTCCACTTTCAGCAGCCACCTTTTCAATGACCTTGGTTTCCACAGGAAGCATTTTGCTTTGACTGGAGCCGGCTAGGCACCCCTTGCACAGACAATTCCCTCTTTTTCTTTACAAATTCCTTGAAACGCGCCCGCCAAGCGGGCCATATCCCTGAACCCAACTGATTACAGTTCTTAAAACAACGTCGGTAGGAGGCCGAGCCACTTCCTGCGATGTGACTGGCCCAGAGTCCCAAGAGTCAATTAGTAGAACGGGGTGCCCGGAGTAGGGTCCTCGATTTCCCTGGCAATGGGCATCTGCTCAATGCGTCCGCATGCCCCAGCTCTTTCCAGGCGATGCTGCAGTTTGTAGGAGTAGGCGGTCAAAAATAGTCCATCTGGTCAGTCCGGGTGATAGTGCTACTGGCGTTGGGCGGTCGCCAGCCAGTAACCCAATAGCGGTCTGTTCAGTGACAATTTCAAAGTCTCGCCCAAAACGTATTCGTGAAATTTTTTCACCCCTGACACTATTAAAGAGCCTCCTATCTAGCTGGCTGTAATTCCTTTCAGCCGGGACATCGCTCGTGAATAGAACGCTATAGGGCTTCAGTGCCGTTTGGGAGTCTGTGGCTAGTACCGCTCCTACTCCATAGGGGACGATCACAAACCAATACTAACGGCAGCCTGTTATTGTATTGTATTAACAGGCTATCGCTGATAGCAAACTTTTACTGCCTCAAATGCCCTATTCTCTGACTTCCCCACGACCAAGCAGTGTTTTTCCAAGCAATTTATGCAGCGGTTCAGCAACGGTTGCCTTGTCTTTAAAAACACGGCGTAAAGTTTACCAGACCCAGGAAAGCCTGGAGTTCTGTCTTGTTTTTGGGTGCTGGGGCTCTCTATCGCCTTGACTTTGCTCTCAGTGGGTGAATCCTTTTTGTCTATTCTATAGCCCAAAAATTCAACAGATTCGACCCTATCTGACACTTGCTTGCTTTGACTTTTAATCCTGCCGACCTAAAATGGCCAAAACTTTCCTTAATCGCTTCCCCAGTTCTCTTAAATCTTCCCTGATACCAACACATCATCGAATAGGGTACCGACTCGGTAACCCTTGTAGAGCCGCTCCATCAAATTTGGAATAGCCGGGGCCACACTCACCCCGAACTGTAACCGGGTGCACTTAAAGGCACCCGAGTGCGTTACAATGGTCTGGGCTCAGCTGTGCTAGCATCTACGGGTAGCTGTTGGTACTTGTGCCAAGTCTAATTTGGCGAAAACTTGTCCGTGCCCTAGTGAGTGCAATAAGTGTTGCACTACTGGAACTGGGTAGGCGCTTTTGCAATGCTTTGTTCAAGGTAGCCTTGTAATCAGCGCAAATTCTTATGGACCCGTCTGGTTTTATAGGGTGACGATTACGCCTCCCATTTGGCATGGTCAACTGGCACTAGTATCCCTGGCTGACTAATTTATCTAACTCTTTGTCGATTTTAGGTTTGAGTGCAAAAGGAACCTCCTTGCCTTTAACCTAATGGGAGCTATTTGGGGTCTAAATTGAAGGAGATAGGGGTCCCTTGTACTTGCTCAAACGGTCCTCGAATACGCCTGCGAATTCCTCCATTAGGGCGTTTTGCAGGTTGCATCCGCCCGTGGACGCCAGTCACCCCATTCCCAACGCCGGAACCAGTCTAGCCCCAGCAACTTGGCAAGGTTCCCTCGACTAACGTGATGGGCAGGGTCTTTTCGTATGTCCGTTGACCTCGACGGTCGTTGTCCCTCAAACAGGGATGGTTGCCCTGGTAATCCTGCACCGGAGCCGTTGTTTCTGTAGCTTGCGCTATGGCGCAAGGCTTTCACAAAAGTGTCCCAGGACATGATTGTGATGGCTGATCCTGTGTCTACTTCCAGTCGGCACGTACGCCTTCAATTGTCGGGTTTGTGAAGATCTTTTCGATGCGGTAGCTGCGTGGTCTATGGTAACAGTCATTCGGTTTGACTTCGCTCTTTCTTTCCTGGCCAATCGGGTCGCCCGCCGATCTCGCTCTGATTGGCTGGTTTGAAATTTCGGAATGTGGGTTTGCATCTCTGACTCAGAGCCGCCTGATTGGCCGATTTGAATTTTCTGGAAGGTTGGGGTGCTCGGCAGACTTGAGCCAGGTGCCCTTCCTTTCACACCGCCGGCAAATGGCGCCCTGAACTTACATCTTTGGCGCTGATGTCGCCCGCAACTTCCGCATTCCTCCGGGTCTTCCTTGTCGATTTTCCGTGTAGTGGACTTCTTCCTCCTCTTCGCTGGTTGACTCACGATAGGTTTCTTCGTGGTGGACTGTGCTCGGCTTTGCGCCCGCCATCGGCGTGAGTCGCTTTGTAAGGTGTCTGCTGCATGGTTGGACATCTCATGGGCTCTGGCTTCGCCCAGAGCGTTTGCCAATGTCAGGTTGCTCTTGGCTAGCAACCGCCTCAAACGGATGTCTCTGACCCCCGTATAAGTTGTTCCAGCAGCTCTTCGTCCAGATCGCGGTACTGCAATGCTTGGAGGCTTGTCTCAGGGCTGCCATGTAGTCGCTGATAGACTCGCCTTCTTGTTGCCTGCGCCCCCGAACGATTTGGACGGGCTGGTGCGAGTGATTCTTCAGGAGGGTCTGAAGGGTCTGCCACGATACGGAGTGAAGCGGTGTTGGCTCCGCTAGGGCTTCTGCGACGGCGATGACTGACCCACAGTGGCTTATGAAGTAAGCCCGTTTGCGGTTGTCGGAGACTCCTGTAGCTCGTTGCCTCCAGGAAACTTTCAAACGGGTCATATATTCCCATGTCTCCTGGGCAGGGTCAAACGGAGTGGGTGGCGTGTAGCCGGTCATCGCTGCATTCGCTATCACCTTGCTGGGTTTGATTCTCGTAGTGAGTTCAGCTCTGTTCTGGTGCTCTGCCTCAAGATCCCACCTTCGTCGCCAATGTTAAGTTCGGGTATTGACGAGGCAGGAGACCAGGTTAGTGACAACAGCTCTTTAATATAGTGTGACCCAGCAAAACTCTGGAGAAAAACCTCTCCTTATATACACTTCAGCCTGAGGCTGCAACCAATCAGGAACGAGATATTTCCCGCCTAAAACTCCCGCCAAAACTTACAGTAATACATTACACTTATATCTCTGTTTCATGTTGAAAGACTCTCCTTAAATAACAAACATTCTGTGATATAATATATTTTAAACATTGAAGATCGAAAGGTAACATTGTTTGTAGAATATTAGTAATAGTCCAGTATGTGTGTGCATTTGCAGTCCTCGAATGAATTGATGACTGACTGACTAGACCTGCTTCTTGGCAAGATTTTAAGTGTGTATTGTCTGTTTAGGGATGAGAGTGACTCAAGCTGGTTTTGTGTCAAGCACTAGAATTTGGAGTCTCCTGTTCTGATACCACCTCTGCATAAAACTGGCTAGATCAGTGACAGTAATAACAGCAGCAGCAATATAATGCTAATCATATTTTCACTGCATAACTTGATTTATCTGTGGTGTCATACAGATTTTAATCATAACTCATAGTGCAGTATATTTCAAAAGTAATTGCTTAATTTCATTTAATCAAATGTATATTTGAAACTGAAATAGCTAGCAAAATATAAGAATAAAACTTGTCAATAAAGATTATCAATTTTTATGGCCTCTCAACACAGTATGCCATATATGGCACTTATAAAATAATTGAGACACACATAATATCATATACATAATATAATAAATATAATTATATAATACATATATACATATTTCTTACTCTGGGACTTTGATATTATATTAGAGAGAGAAGAAGAAGAGAAGACAGAGACAGAGAGAGAGAGAGAGACAGACAGACAGACAGACAGACAGACAGATATAGACAGACAAATAGATTAGATAGATAGATATAGATATATAGATATAGATATATCCATTATTTTTATCTATAGCCAGGTAAAAACATAAATATGTTCATATGAGGTTATGCTAAATACATTTACAAATAAAATTACATCTAAATCTGAATCTCACAAAATATATTAGAAGATTTTATGCTATCTTGAATATGCTTATATTGATATCCAGCAAATGATTTTTGTTGATACAAGGAGTTCAAGATTTTAATACTAATTGGACTCAGAAGGTATATTTTGTCTAGTTATGAAAAATTACACCAATTCTTCTAATCTCCTTAATGGCTAATGTGTCAAATCTTCAAATTAGAATTAAAGTCTATATTGAGCTCTTAAAGGAAAAGTAGAAATTGACAATTGTAATAGCATAAACTATAATGACTTTTATGCAATGAAAATAAACCTATAGAGGTTAAATGAATTAAAGATAAAACCAGAAATTTTCAGATGCTGATACTTTTTATTTTCTCTAAACATAGCTAAACATCAGACTGAAAGAATGAAAAATATACTACTGATGCAGTTATTTTCATTTGATATGCATAGAATTGCACATAGATATAATGTAGGAACCTCATATTGAACACATTAAACCAGGATATGTACAGGAAATAAGATATATTTATACATATACATAAGGGCTACTGACAATTGATTAATAAAGGATTTTTTCTTACAAGTGCTCTTTAAATAAATATATCTAGTTGACCTACAAATAGCTGCAAGAATAGTAATTGTAAGGATGATGCAACCCATCAGAAGAGGTAAATCACTCCATGAGTAGATAGTATTGAGTTGGGAAGAAAACAATTAAATAAAGTGGAGACTGAGAAGTTATTTGTTAGCCATTTTCAGAAATGCTTGAAATTATCTTTCTGAGATTTCTGATCTCAAAATTAAAAACTGTTTACTGTTGTAGTGGCAATGATATTTTTCTTGCCTAACATAAATTATCCTCTAATGTTTTCTAAGGTTATGTCCTAATGTGACATTAAGATGGTGACAAACATTTAAATTAAGCTTGGTTCTTATGTAATCCCAAGTAGAATTACCAATTTTTTATTTGCATTTATATCCATCCTTTAAGACTCAGTTTTACACTATGTTAGAATAGTCTTCATTCTATTTGTATATTTATATACAAAGTCAACTTATTGCTTCCAACAATCTGGGTCTCATTTCACCTACCTTATAAAGGATGGAAGGCTGAGTCAACCTTGGGCCTGTGACTAGAACCTGCAGTAATTGCAGCTGTGTTAATAACAGACTGTCTTAGCAGTCTGAGCCACCAGAGGCCCTATTTGACTGCTATTAATGGATAGTGACTAAAAATATGCAGAAAATATTAAAATATAAATCTAGCAGTAAATGATCTGTCCTTCTCAAAATGCTTACTTAATAATAAATCATTGATACTAAAAAAATCAGTTTGTTTCTTTAGTCTTAAATATCCATTCAAAAATCTCAGTTTATAAGAGTTGAACCAATTTATTTTGTACAGTATTAATTGGAGAAGGTTGCAAGTTTAAAACATAAATAAATTTCATGATATTTCACAATTATTCACATGTCCTATGTGTATTTCAGAATGAAATATTCTGCCAATCCAAAGATTTAGCATAAGGTATCATTAATCTTAACACAAATAATTTATATTAGACAGTCATTTATTTCCCATTAACTACAACAGTACATTGAATTATATTAATGCTATTATAAAATGTTTTCACTAGATTTTTGTTCAGAGGTCATAACATTTGTGAGATGCTGATATATATCATACCACTGCTAGGATCGTTTCACCCATACAGATGCCACAGCTATGGTTTGTTTTACAGCAGGAACAAGGTTTGTTGTGACATTCTCTCACTTTAAGTTTCTAGACTGTGCCAGCTTGAACTAGTACTAAAATGCCACATTTCTGTTTACATGTGTATTGAAACAGATCTATTCATCCATTCAGTGAGGAAGCCAGTTTTGAGATTTCAGTACTTTGCTTTTCCACCATAAGGGAGATTTTTGAAATTTGAACCATCAATCTATAGAAAACTGTGGTATTCAAATACTTAACAACCAATTCTATCCTAATGATTTCTAACAACCATTCACCAAACTGCTCAGAAAGTTAACAACTAGTTTCTTCTGAACTAACACCACTGAGGCTAAAGTCTACATCTTATTTTTGACATTATAAAACTACAAAACAAGTCTGAGATGTTTTGGACTTATTCTATTCTTGATGTGTTTATGCTAGCTTTGGTCAGTCTTTTATTTATTTTCTTGTTGACCAGCTGTTCCCAGTCCATGGTAACACGCACTAAAATACTTTACCACTTGTGCTTTTGTATCAGATCCATTTGAATTTGACAACTCTAGAATCAAATTACAGTACCTAAAAATACTTCTATTTTTTTCCATTTATAAAAGCTTTATTCAGCTCTTAATAAAAAACTCTTCTATTTCATTATTCTGTAAACTTTAAATAGTTACATTAAATTTTTTCCTGTCCAAAAGAAAATCTGTACCAATTACCATACCATAGCTGTTGTTTTACTATAATTATTTTACACAATTTAATCACCTATTGGATAATGATCTAAAATATTGTTCAAAATTTCACCAAATGATATACAAGAAAAGCTTTTTAACTTTATCTCAGTCCACTATTATTTAATGAAGTAATGAGTCCATAAAAATCTTTACATCAAAGTATTTAAATTTAAACAAAGATTTAACCAAGTTCATTTGCTCTTTGTATCTTTTTTGGTCAAGAATGACAACTGGTGCACAAGATGATTTATCAAATCACTACCTCCAGATTTTGCCATATTCTTTAGCAAACTATCCAAGAAGTCCTCCAAATTGTTCTTAGAATAGAATAGATAGAATAGAATAGAATAGAATAGAATAGAATAGAATAGAATAGAATAGAATTTTTATTGGCCATGTGATTGGACACACAAGGAATTTGTCTTGGTTGCTCTCAGACATAAAAAAGATACATTCATCAAGGTACAACATTTACAAATAAATTGAGGTCAATATATCAATATAAATTAAGGATTGCCAGCAACAAAGTTACAGTCATACAGTCATAAGTGGAAAGAGATTGATGGGAAGAGAAGATTACAGTATTTAGTAAATAGTTTGACAGTGTTGAAGGAATTATTTGTTTACAGATGATGGCCTTCAAAAAAACTGTTCTTGTGTCTAGTTGTTCTGTTGTGCAGTGCTCTATAGCGTTTTTGAGGGTAGAGTTGAATTTATGTCCTGGCTGTGAGGGATCTGTAAATATTTCACAGCCCTCTCTTGATTCTTGCAGTACAGGTCCTCAATGGAAAAAGGTAGCAATTATTTTCTGCAGTTCTAATTATCCTCTTTTCAGTTTCTTTTTTGCAGAACCGAACCAGTCAGTTATAGAGGTGCAAATGACAGAATCAATAATTCCTCTGTAGAATTGAATCAGCAGCTCCTTGGGCAGTTTGAGCTTACTGAGTTGGTGCAGAAAGAACATTCTTTGTTGTCCTTTTTTGATGATGTTTTTGATGTTAGCTGTCCATTTTAGATCTTGCAATATGATAGAACCTAGAAATTTAAAGGTTTCTACTGTTGATACTGTGTTGTCTAGTATTGTGAGAGGTGGAAGTATGGAAAGGTTTCTCCTAAAGTCTACCTAAAGTCTATGCAAGATTATTATTACCCAGTGTACGGAATCAAAAGCTTTAAAAATGTCCAATGATACTATACCAATTTTATCACCATTATATTCAGCTACATCTATAATATTTAATACTCTTCTAACAATATCACTCATATATCTGCCCTTCACGAAACCTACTTGGTTGTAACTTATATATCTATCTATAAATCTACTTAATCTATTACTTATAATAGCGGTAAATATCTTTGTATCCTGATTAATTAAAGAAATGATATAGGACTCAATTTTCTAAATCTTTTATCTGGCTTAGGAATTAGGATATCAGTTCTATTCCATGACGAAGGTACTTCCACCATGTAATATTCCATTAAAATAATTTTGCAATCTTGGTATTATTAATTCTTTAAATTCTTTATAAAACTCAGCAGGTAATCCATCCTCACCTGGAGCTTTCCCTAATTTTATTTTTTGTATAACTCCATTAATCTCATCTTGTGTTATATCTTCTTCCATCAATTCCTTATATGTTTGATCAATTTTCACCACATATTTTTCTAAATAACTTTGCAATTTTCCCCGATTAACTGGTTTCTTTGAATATAGATTCTGAAAAAAATTTCTAACCACTTCACATTTCTCTAATTTTTTATAACATCTTATACCTCTGTCATCTATCAAAGCTCCAATTTCTCTTCTCTTTATTTTTCGCCATCTTTGCCAATAATTAGAGTTTCTGTTAAATTCAAAAAAGATTCCTATTTAAATATCTCAAATTTCTTTTTACCAACTCTGTATCCTCTTCTATCATTTTATTTCTTAACATATTAAGCTCCTGAAGAATTTTTTTTCTTTAGTAAGCAAAAATTGATTTTCCAATTCTTTAATCTGATTTTTATCTCTTTCCATTTTAATTTTATAATTTTATATTTCCTACTTGATAATTTAATACTCTCCCCTCTAAACACCGCTTTCATCGCATCCCAAACAATTTCAAATTTAACCTCCCCATTATCATTTAATCTCCAACTTTCCTCCAATTTTTTAAGTATCCATTTTTTATCCTTTTCATTTTTATACAGTTTCTCCTCATATCTCCAATAACTTCTTTTTTTCTCAAAATTAAAATCTAAATCCACCATAACTTCTGCATGATCAGAATCTTTAAAAATTCCCACATCTACCTTATCCACATTATTCAACAAATCTTTAGAAAGAAAAATATAATCAATTCTAGAATATGTATTATATATCTTAGAGAAAAAAGTATATACTCTTTCAATTCCTTTGACCTCTCTCCACACATCCACCACGTGCTCAGCATCCAATTATTTAAAATCCCCATTTTATTTGCTCCTCCACACGGTGTTAGTACTATCTATTTTATCTCTGATTAAATTAAAATCCCCAGCCACAATTACTTTTCCTTTTCATTCTCCAAAATTTTTGTTATTTTTCAAGAAATTCTCTTTGTTTCTCATTCGTAAATATAAATTAACAAGTGTCACTTTTTCCTCATTAAGATTTCCAACAATTATTACATATCTTCCATCCTCATCCAAAATTACCTGATGTTTTCAAAATACACCCTATCTGATATCAGTGTTGCAACTCCTCTGGCTTTTGAAGTTCCAAATGCTTTTCATATATTTGCATACCTTTTATATACATTCTATTTGAATCTTCAGATTTCTGATGGGTTTCTTGTAAAAATAAAATATCTGGTAAATCTTTTAATCTTAAATTCCAATCTTCTTCTTTAATCTGATTCCTGTATTTCACATTCCATGACATTATTTTTATGACTCCCATTTAAATAATTTTTCAATCCTATCCCGCCTCTTCCTTTCTGTACCCAAAACCCAACATTAAACTCCCATATAACCAACATTTATATAAAGAAAACAATAAAACAGAAAAGACAAAACAAAACAAACAATAAAATAAACAATCTTCTTCCCCACATCCTCATCGGTTTCCTATAAAGAGAATGGGGAGAGGGACGCAATGTCCGGCACTTTCGGCTGTCTATTTAAATTCATCACCAAGAAAAGAAAGTGATGCTCTTCCCATTCGGCTTGATTTTCCAAGACTCTTATCTGCTTCTTCTCCTGCTGTATCCTCACGACTTTCTTCTGTTCAACCAACACAGGTGATATTTCTTTCCTCTTAACCCTTTAGGTCTTGCCCCAATAGCCTTTTTCTTCTTCTGGGTTGATGTTTCCACGTATTCCACCCATCAAGCATTTGATCTTTTATCTCCATTAAATCCTCCTTCAATCAGTCCAAGCTCTAAATATAATATTGCATCTATGTCTGGGGTAATTGTACGCATCCTTCCTTTATAAAAATTTCAATTGTTGTGGTGGCCTCCAATTATATTAATTCCATTATCTCAAAACTTTGTAATTGGTTTTAAAAATCTCCATGCCCTTTCTTCTCTTGATATATCCGGGAAGACTTGAATAGTCTTCCTTCAAACTTCAAAGCATCTCCCATCTCTCTCACCTTGGCCATAACTCCAGCTTATCACCAAGATTTGCAAACCTGATACACATTCCTGTTAGCCATTTTGCCTTCTATATCCAATTCTAAAACACTTGCCAGATCTGCTATTGTAAACGAATTTGTGTGTCAAGATCATTAATCCATTTTAAAACCCTGTTTCAAATTATCTCCTTTTCTTCTGAATAATGGATAACCAAATTATATTTCCTCATCTCTTCTTCCAAGACAAATTCTCTTGTCTTGCTGCTCATTTTTATAAAATATTTCACCAATTTGCAATCCACTTTTGCCTCATGTACATGAATCTGCTCAAATAATTGTCATTTCACTGTTTGCTTTGAAAATTTTCATTCATTTTGTTTCATTTTTTCATTTCCAATGTCATTTAATGTCATATTATCCATAATCCTGCTATTTTTCCCCAATTTTGTTTAAAGCTGCAGCAATTGCTGCATTTCTGAAAGTTGTTGAGTCATTTTAAAAAGTTTTAAAAATTTCAAACTAGTATTTCAAACCACTTTTGCAGAGGTCTTAATGAAGATCAAGGGACAGCAATTTTTTAATTGAGAAGCGGCTTATTTTGTACTCAAAGCTATTAACAGAACCATAATACCCATAAGCACAGATAACTTCACAGCTTAAACAATAAATTTTTCTCCAGAGCAAAGATCAATTTAATCTTCAATTAAATTCTTCTTTGACAAATTAATATTCAATTTGATCTCAGCAGTAAAGCTCAGAACACAGAATTTATAATAGGAAAAGCAAAGACAGCACCATTCGTCATTCAGGTCATCATGTAAAACTCCATAATTCAAGCAGTTTCAGATGACCCATGTTTAAATTCAGTCTAAGAACACTTTCATACGATTTATTAACTTTCATCCATCGGTACATTCCAAACACATAAATCATAAATCTTCATTAAATTGTAAGTGAAGGAAAGGTCCTAACCACGGTCATGGCATTTGGGAAGCTATTAAAATAATTGTGATTTTAGGCTTTGAACAAGTTTATACATGTATTTCAAAATTGTATCAAAAGATAAGAGTGAAGGTGAATGGAATATTAACTGAAGAGATAAAATTAGCAGGTAAGACAAGGATGTCCCTGTCCCCAACATTATTTTTATTATGGAATTGACAAATGATAGAAAAGATGAAGAATTAGAAGGATATAAGGGTATAAGATAAATTTGTATGGATGATACTTTAATTATTTTGAAAATATAGAGAAAGACCTGAAAAAGATATATAAGCATTTGATAGAATTTGAGGAAATGACAGGTCTGAAAGTAAATTGGTCAAAGTCAGAATTATTGATGGATAGTAATGGTAATGAGTCTGAGAATATGCAAGAGCAATTTGGGATAAGGATTACATTGAAATATTTGGGTATAGTGCTCTCATTAAGGTTAAAGAATTGAAAAACTTAATTATGATGTGGTGATTAAATTGAGAAGAAGATAGATAAAAATGTAAAGTTGTCTTGGTTTAGAATTGCAATGTGTAAGATGATGTTGCTGCCCAAGTTTAACTTTTATTCGAGATGCTACCGCTAAATTTGACAGAGAAAGATATTGAAGGATATCAGAAAAAATTGGACAAATTTTGCAATGGTGAAAAGACCTAGATTAGTGAAGAAAATGTGGTATCAAAATCAAAAGGAAGGTGGATTAGGAATCCCAAATTATTTAATTATTACTGCATGGTATCCGGATAGTGGTAAAAATACTTAAAGGTGAAGATAATCATTGGAGAGACTTAGAGTTAAGGGATATAGAGAAATTTGGATCAAGGTGGTTTTAGATAAAGCAAACTCAAAATGTGTAATTAGAAGTTATTGGTTAAAGGATTAAGTAAAAATGTGGAATAAATTTGTTAAAATTTTAATTCGGATATAATCTTTTGGGGAAGACAATTGGAATTGGCCGATTAAAATAATATAAGACGTAATGAAGTGATTAAAGATGAAAATATAGAAACTATTAGAGATTGGATAAAAGTTTTAGAAAATGAAAGGAGGAATAAAGAAATTATTGAAAAATTAGGGTTAAGTTGGTTTGAAAAATACAGATAGAAAATGGACAAAAATTAAGGAAAACTATTTGATAAATAGATGTGAAACTGAATTTGAATATTTAGTATCTCGGATTATGAAAGATGAAATTGGGCTAAAGGGACTCGTTAGTAGGGTTTATAAGATTATAAACTCTGATGAAAAATTACAAGGAGTGATGAGGACAAATTGGGAAAAAGATCTTAATATTGAAATACCAGAGTCAGATTGGAATGTGAATTGGAATAGTAGAATTATGAGAACTTTATCTATAAGGATTAAAGAGCATAATTATAAAGTTGTTTGGAAATGGTATTTGACTCAGTAAGATTGTCACAAATGGATAAAAAATTAGTAAAAATGTTGGAGATGTGAGATGGAATTGGGGACTTATGAACATATGTGGTATAAATGTGATAAGGTTAAAAGTTTTGGCAACAATTGGAGAAAATGATATTTGAAATGATGGGGAAAGTAATAACATTGAGAGTGGAAACTATATTATTGTTGGTAATTAAGGAAATAGAATTAACAAAATATGAAAAGAATTGATTAGAATTATGATTATAATAGGTAGAATTATAATAGCTAGATATTGGAAACTAGATGTGATTTTAGAATAGAAGAGTGGAATTCTGAAATGTGGAAATTAGCTTTAAATGATAAAATGACATGTGATATTAAAATTAGAAGTGGTGTGTATAAAGAAGATATTTTCTGGAAGACTTGGAAACCATTTGTGGACTATTGGAACATTGGACGCTCGTACCTGTACCTCGAGAACGTGGATTTTGGCAATCATGAGGATATATCCAAGACCCAAATCTTCCTTTTATGTATAGCACAAGGGTGGAATAATGTATTTTCTTTTTTGTTTGTAACGTTAAAAATTTATAAAATAAATAAATAAATAAATAAAAAGATTATTAAGTTCAGAATCAAAATACTCCTGGAGTTGAGGAAAGATCAGGACAAATCCTGAGAATATGGTGTCAAATTTGATTGCATAACTTGATGTATCGTGACACAGCCGATTTTTGCCTTTGTAACTGGGATGGGCATGTTGCATGTGACATCCAGACTTGGTTGCAGACACCTGCCTTATACCATTTGTTAGGTCTCATCTGTCCTTTAGTCTTGTGACTTCAACTCCAGAGTTCCTCAGCCAGCTTTGTCCACAAGTCTTAAAGGGACCAGTTGAGACCCTGATCTAAGCATTCATCAGGCACTTGAACAATATCACTCTCAGAAGGTAGATGTATATTTGAATATCATCTATAATGATATTTTATTTAAAATACTTTTTATTAAAGTTTTCAATAAAAATGCAGTACAAACTGAAATCAGAAATGGAAAGAAAAATCATAGTGTACAAAATACTATTGAAAAATGAAAATTTAAAGAAGCTTCCAGATCTTCCATGAACAAATACAGAGAAATTAATAGTTCTACCCACAATAAATTTGCATATAAGGTTCACTTTCTTCCCTGATTCTACATTCCATTCACAAATTCAAAAATCATGGATTTTATTTAGCCTTGATCAAACACATCAATTTTATAGAGCATGCCTGACAATCTTAATCTTAAATCATTGCAGTCTTGACTGAATTTCCATTTTATTCTTCCCAATCAATGATTTCTTCAGGTTTTAGAAACTTTTGTACATAAAAGTGAAGTTCTCTTGGTTTGTCGCTGCATTTCCATGACTATATTTTCTGTTTATCAATCAATTTCTATTTTCCAGTATTTCCAGCTAAGCTTGCATTCTTCTTCCTGTCACCGATAAATCCTTCCATAAAACTGGTGTCATGGTCAGATCATTTTCTTCATAGACTTTAGCCACCACCGCAGGAGACGGAGCCATGGTCTGCCCCAGGCGCCTGATGGACCGGAGAGGTTCACGGAGCTTCTGTCCTGAGGATCTACACGCACGACTGAAGAACTGTTGCGGCCTGGGAACGGGCCGCGCTGGGGCTTTGGACCGTGTCATGCCTTCCTCTGACCCCGAGATCTCAATTGGCTCCTGGTTTTCTGAGGAGCTGAGAGAGATGAAACGCCGAGAAGACGCCTAGAGAGTACTTGGAGGTCTAGCTGTTCCGAGGCTGATCGACACTAGTGAGGTTTGACCACCTAGTGGCAATGAGGGAGGCAAAGCTCACGTTCCACCCTCATTGCATCGGCAGATAACCGCCGCCCTGTGGTGACCGCTCCTCCTCCATCAAGAGGGACGGATGACCCTTACAGGGACGAGCTGAGGAGTTTAATGGTTATCTACAATAAAATCGCTCAGCTCGGGATAGTTTGGACCAAGATTGCGATGATCCAGCCGAGATGACAGAGTCATGTCTTGTTGAGGTTATTTGGGATGAGTTTGATTCTGTGGCTCGAGGACATGGACAGGTTGCTGGGAGGTTACATGCAACTACATGTTTACTGGACCCGTTCCTTCCTGGTTAGTGCTGGCTGCTCAGGAAGTGACACGAGGCTGGCTCCAGGGATTATAAATGCTTTGATGGAAGGGTTTCGCCTTGAAGGAGGCGGTGGTGAGACCTCTCTGAAGCCTTCCTGGACCCAGCTATTTTGGGAAATTATCGCCAGTCTCCAACCTTGCTTTGTGGTGAAGGTTGTAGAGAGTGTGGTTGCATGGCAGCCCCCGCACCTGGAGGAAACTGTCTATCTAGACCTGCTCCAGTCTGGCTTCCACCCGGTTATAGCACGGAGACGCTTTGGTCGCTCAGGATTCTGAGGCCAGGGACAGGGGTTGTTCCTCTGCCTTGGTCCTATTAGATCTCTCAGCGGCTTGATACCATCACCATGGTATCCTGCGCCCGGTTGGAGGGGGAGTGGGGCACCGCTTATCGGTGGTTCTCCCATCTCTCTGACCGTCGCAGATGGTGTTGACAGGGGGCAGAGGTCGCTCGAGGCGCCTCACTTGTGGGTGCCTCAGGGTCGATTCTCTCGCCTACCCTGTTCAACATCTATATGAAGCCGCTGGGTGAGGTCATCAGTGGTTTCGGGTGAGTTATCATCTGTACGCTGATGATACTAGCTGTACTTTTCCACCCCGGACCACCCCAACGAAGCGGTCAAGTGCTGTCCCGTGCCTGGAAGCTGTAATGGGTCTGATGGGGAGAAACAGACTCAAGCTCAATCCTCCAAGACGGAGTGGCTGTGGATGCCGGTATCTCGGTATAGTCAGCTGCATCCGCAGCTGACTGTTGGGGCGAGTTAGTGGCCCCAAAGGAGGTGGTTCGCAACTTGGGCGCCTCCTGATGGACGGCTGTCTTTGATGAACATCTGGCGGCCGCCAGGAGGGCCTTTACCAAGTTCGCTTGGTTCGCCAGTTGCGCCCCTTCCTTGACCGGGATGCCTTATGCACGGTCACCACGCCTGGTTACGCCTAGGCTGGATTATTGCAATGTTTCTACATGGGCTGCCCTTGAGGTGCACCCGGAGGCTGCAGTTAGTCCAGAATGCGGCTGCGCCGAGTAGTAACGGGAGCCGCTGGGTTCCCACGTGACATCGCTGCCCGTAGCTTGCACTGGCTTCCTGTGGTCTTCGGTGCGCTCAAGATTCTGGTAACTATCTTTAAAGCGCCCATGGCTTAGGACCCGGTACTTACGAGACCGCCTGCTGTTACCCTTTGCCTCCCACCGACCAGACGCCTCACAGAGAGGGGTCTCTCAGGGTGCCGCCCGCCAAACAGTGTCGGCTGGCGGCCCCAGGAGTAGGGCCTTCTGTGGGGCAGTGACGCCTGGAACGAACTTCCCCTGGCCTGCGCTAAGTGCCTGATCTTCGGACCTTCCGTCATGAGCTCAAAACATATTTATTCATTAAAGCGGGACTGGCATAATTATTGATGAATTTTAATTGGGTATTCTTAATATTTTTTAAATTTTAAATCTAAATTTTAATAATCAGCCTTTAAAATTTGCTCTTTTTAAATGTTGTTTTAAATTGTATATATTTTGTTCTTATTCTGGCTGTACACCGCCCTGAGTCCTTCGGGAGAAGGGCGGTATAAAAATCTAATAAATAAATAAATAAATAAATAAATATTGTTGTCTGTCATATCTTTTACTTCTCTACAGTCTTTTAATATAATACAATTTATAGGTGCAGAGATTATTGCTGTCAAATTAGATATAATTTTTTCTCACTATTCTTCAGAATACCTAAAGGATATCTAAAGGAAGGTACCATTATCTTCCATTTTGTAAATTTCACTTTTATTTTGAGTTTCCTCTGGTAGCCCATGTCTATATTCATGAAGTCATGGCCTAATATATTGTTTCCCTGGTTAACCAGATTTCTTTTTGACTTATGTCTCCATGTGTTTTTTCTTTTTTTATTATTATTTATAAGCTTTCCATAGTCATCACAGAGTTGGGCAGCCTCTAAATTTTAAAATTAATTTTAAAAAACAGAGGTAGCAAAGTTATGGAACATAAAATGCGTGACCATATATAAATGTAATAAATAAATTAGCAGAAACTTAAGGGTGATAACCCTCCATGTTCTATTTTTATTCCATTCTATTTTTGTAG
>NW_026681902.1:0-17079 GCF_028640845.1 Ahaetulla prasina | reverse complement strand
GTCTTTGAAGATCATTTGACGGCCGCTCCAGGAGAGCTTTCACCAGGTTCGCTGGTGCGCCAGTTGCGCCTTTCTAGACCGGGATGCCTTATGCACGGTCACCACGCCTCGTGACGCCTCCTGGATTACTGCAATGTTTCTACATGGGGCTCCCTTGAGGGGCATCCGGAGGCTTCAGTTCAGAATGCGCTGCTGGTGATAGAGGGAGCCCTCGTGGCTCTGTGTGACACCTATCCTGCGCAGACTGCACTGGCTACCTGTGGCCTTCCGGTGCGCTTCAAGGTTTTGGTAACCATCTTTAAAGCGCCCATGGCATAGGGCCGGGCTACTTACGGGACCGCCTACTGCTACCGAATACCTCTCACCGACCTGCGGCCTCACAGAGAGGGACTCTCAGGGTGCCGCCAGCTAGGCAGTGCTGCCTGGCGACACCCAGGGAAGGGCCTTCTGTGGGGCTCCACCCTCCCTGCCAACTTCCGGACCTCCCCCATGAGCTTAAAACATTTATTCATCTGCCCTAATGATCCAATACATCAAATTGATGGAAGGAAGCATTGCCCTTAGAACTTATACAAATTTTCCCTTGAGATAATGCAGTATATAAATTTTTAATACTGTAGTTTGAGATCTTTGTTGATATTTTGGAAATTGAAATTATGCCAACAAAAGGCAAATGGACATTTTACATCTATTTTTATATCCCTTGAACAAAAGGTATATAAATTTTTGTTTCAATAGAGCATGGAATCCCAAAATTGTTTCTCTAGATTAATATAAAAAAGCAATCTGATCTAATTCAAGATAAATTTGGAAGTCTACATAAGAAAAAAATAGTCTCCAAAATAACCATTACTAATGGGAGTTGCCCAATGAGATGTGTATTAGCCACTTCTTTAATATGTAATTTGAAAATTTAGACTGCATTAATTACTGATAATATAATTGCCTTATGGAGTATATAGCAGAGTTTCTTTGGAAACAGATTCTTGTAGATATGGCATTTATCTCTTACATTTTTGCCTTACTTTTGCAACTGTTTTATTATATTTGTTCTTACACTGTTTTTTCCTTATAATTGTGTCAACATGAAATTACATACATACATACATATATACATATATACATATATACATATACATATACATATACATATACATATACATATACATATACATATACATATATATATATATATATATATATATAGGTCTTTGGTTGTTCGGGTTTTCTCCCGTGTAAAATTGGAAGTGTCTTGGCGACGTTTCGACGAAGTCTCATTCGTCATCTTCAGGCTTCAGCTTCGTGCTTCTGGGAGCAATGTGTGATCGCAGCTGTTTCTTCCTTTTAACTGCTAGTGGGGGTTTGAACTGATTGGGTGGGAGCTTGGCTGTGCTCTGATTGGATGGGGTTTTCTGTGCTCTGATTGGCTGGGGTGTGTCCTGTGTTGGTGGGGGCTTGGTTGTGCTCAGTCTAATCTGTGCTGCAGGGGATTTGAGCTGGTGAGCTGCACTGCTGCTGTTTGGCTTCGTGTTCGTGGTCGTGCTACATCTTCAGTGGGTGTCAGTCTGCTGCATGTATGGATTGGAGGGGTTTGAAGTGGCTAATGTTGCAGCTGCGGTCTGGCTTCTGGTCCTTGGTCGTGCTTCCTGATCAGTGTGGGTTTGGGTGTGCTTTCTGGGTGGATGTGTGGTGGTGACATCCTGTGTGGACCTCGTGAGTGTGGGTCTGGTGTCATTCCTCGTGTTAGGGACACGTTTGTCAATAAGGGCAGGTTTCCAAATGGCTGGTAGGCGGGAGGTATCATCTCGTTTGTTCATGCTGTGTGGGCGTTTTTCTATCTCGATGGCTTCTCTGATTATTCTGTTGTTAAAGTGTTCAGTTTTGGCGATAGTTCTGGTCTTTTTAAAGTCAATATCGTGTCCTGTGACTTTAAAGTGTTGGACCAGGGAAGAAGTTAGTTCCTCTTTTTGAATGAGTTCTTGTGTTCTTCAATCGTGCACTTATTCTTCTGTTGGTTTGTCCAATGTATGTGGTGGGGCAGGCGGTGCATGATTTCATATACTCCTTGATTTTCTAACTCAATTTTGTCTTTGGGGTTTCTTAGGATGGTGGATATTTTTGGTTTGTGCAGAATGCTGTCTTGATGTTATGTTTGTGGAGGATCTTGCTGATTCTGTCTGTGGTGCCTTTTATATATGGGAGGAGGGCTGTGCCATTTTCTTGCTCTCTGTCTTGGGTTTTAGTGGGGGTTCTTTTGGATTAGTTTGGTAATCTTATTTCTCTGGAATCCATTGGATGTTAGTACGTTTGTGAGAGTGTAGTTCGGTTTTAGGTGTTGTTCTCAGCTAAGCATTTTGTTCTAGAGATGAGTGTCTTGGCTCTGAGTTGATCTGTGCTGGGTGGTGGTGTGAGTGCATGCAGATAGCGGTTTGTGTGTGTTTTCTTCTGGTAGATGGTGTGTCCTAGGGAGCCATTGGGTTTCTTGTAGACTAAGACATCTAGGAAGGAAGTTGGTTGTTAACTTCTGTTTCCATGGTGAACTGTATTTTGGGGTGTAGGCTATTGAGGTGTGTGAGGAAGTTTTCAAGTTTTTCTTTCCCGTGTGGCCAGATTATGAAGGTGTCGTCTCGTATCTGAGCCAGAGTTTGGGTTTGTGATCAGATTTTTCTAGTGCTTGGGTTTCAAAGTGTTCCATGTAGAGGTTGGCAATGACAGGTGAGAGGGTGATCCCATGGGTGCGCCTTCTATTTGTTTGTATTTTTGTCCGTTATAGATGAAGTATGTGTTGGATAGGCAGTGGTTGGTCAGATCTAGTATGTGCTTGGGGGTTATATTTGTTTTGGATAGCTGTCAAGGCTTCTTTGATTGGCACTTGGGTGAAGAGGATATGACATCAAAGCTCACGAGTAGGTCGCTGGGCTGTAAGTTTTGTTTCTTTATGATCTCTATGAACTGGAATGAGTTTTTACGGTGAGGCGATGGATTCTGCATAGGGCTGTAGTTGTTTGGCGAGAAATTTGGCTAGGTTTTGTAGAGGTGAGCCTATGGAGCTGACTATGGGTCTGAGTGGGGGTTCCTTCTTTGTGTATCTTGGGAGGCCGTGAGCTTAGGGCATCTGGATGATTTCTCTCTGGGAATGATTCTTTGTTGGATTTCTTCGCTGATGGGGGAGGCTTTTATTTTGGATCTAGTGGTTTTTTCTAGGTAGGTGGTGGGGTCTGTTTTTAGGGGCTTGTATGCAGGGTCTTGGAGTAGGTTGGTTAATTTGGTTTGGTAGTCAGATGTGTTCATAACCACCGTGGCGTTGCCCTTGTCTGCTGGTAGGATTATTATGCTGGTATCTTTTTTCAGGTTAAGTAGTGCTGTCTGTTCCTCTTTGGGTAAGTTGCTTTTGGGTGGCTTGCTGCTGCAGAGGATGTTGGTGATTTCGAGTCTGATTTTGTTAGCGTCATCGGGGTTGATTTTGGTCAGGCTGGTTTCAACTCCATATAATGGTCTCAGTGGGGATGTATTTGGGAGTGACTGCAAAGTTGAATCCTTTGGAAAGGACATCGGTTTCAGCTTTGGTGAGGATCCTATCTGAGATGTTATGCACTGTTTGTTTCATGTGTTGCTGTGAGGGTGGAGGGTTTGTTTCTGGCGTTCTTGTAGTCTTGGAGTTTGTTGGTGTGCGTGTCTGTCTTGAGGGTGGTCTGTTTGCTCTCAGGCGGCAAGTTGTTTGGTTGTCCCAAAGTGCAGGGTGCATCTTGTTGCTGAGTTTGAGGTGAAGTGTGAGGAGATCTTTGTTGATTTGATCTAGGAGGAATCTTTTGTGTGAAGTTCATTTCTATTAAGGCCAATTCTGTTCTTTTAGGATGCGTTTGGTGGCTGCAGAGTTGGAGTGGAATTTCAATTGGAAGCATTTGGGGATTAAATTTTGATCGTGGCAGTTTCGTAGGAATGCGAGGTCACATAAAATGGAAGCTCTTTGGACTTCTAGTTTTTCATAGGTCCTGGTCAGATGGTGGATTTCCTCCCCCTTGAGGTGCAATATTTGTTTTCTGAGGTTTTCACGGGGGTTTGTATATAGGTCTTTGGTTGTTGGGTTTTCTCCGTGTAAAATTGGAAGTGTCTTGGCGACGTTTGAAGTCTCATTAAATCATCTTCAGGCTTCAACCGTGCTTCTGGAGCAATGTGTGATCAGCTGTTTCTTCCTTTTAACTGCTAGTGGGGTTTGAACTGATTGGGTGGGAGCTTGGCTGTGCTCTGATTGGATGGGGTTTTTCTGTGCTCTGATTGGCTGGGGTGTGTCCTGTGTTGGTGGGGGCTTGGTTGTGCTCAGTCTAATCTGTGCTGCAGGGGATTTGAGCTGGTGAGCTGCACTGCTGCTGTTTGGCTTCGTGTCGTGGTCGCTACATCTTCGTAGTGGGTGTCAGTCTGCTGCATGTATGGATTGGAGGGGTTTGAAGTGGCTAATGTTGCAGCTGCGGTCTGGCTTCTGGTCCTTGGTCGTGCTTCCTGATCAGTGTGGGTTTGGGTGTGCTTTCTGGGTGGATGTGTGGTGGTGACATCCTGTGTGGACCTCGTGAGTGTGGGTCTGGTGTCATTCCTCGTGTTAGGGACACGTTTGACAATAAGGGCAGGTTTCCAAATGGCTGGTAGGCGGAGGTATCATCTCGTTTGTTCATGCTGTGTGGGCGTTTTCTATCTCGATGGCTTCTCTGATTATTCTGTTGTTAAAGTGTTCAGTTTTGGCGATAGTTCTGGTCTTTTAAAGTCAATATGGTGTCCTGTGAGTGTAAGGTGTTGGACCAGGGAAGAAGTTGGTTCCTCTTTTTTGAATGAGTTCTTGTGTTCTTCAATGCGTGCACTTATTCTTCGGTTGGTTTGTCCAATGTATGTGGTGGGGCAGGCGGTGCATGGGATTTCATATACTCCTTGATTTTCTAACTCAATTTTGTCTTTGGGGTTTCTTAGGATGGTGGATATTTTTGGTTTGTGCAGAATGCTGTCTTGATGTTATGTTTGTGGAGGATCTTGCTGATTCTGTCTGTGGTGCCTTTTATATATGGGAGGAGGGCTGTGCCATTTTCTTGCTCTCTGTCTTGGGTTTTAGTGGGGGTTCTTTTGGATTAGTTTGGTAATCTTATTTCTCTGGAATCCATTGGATGTTTACGTTTGTGAGAGTGTGTAGTTCGGTTTTAGGTGTTGTTCGTCAGCTAAGCATTTTGTTCTAGAGATGAGTGTCTGGCTTCACGGAGTTGATCTGTGCTGGGTGGTGGTGTGAGAGTGCATGCAGATAGCGGTTTGTGTGTGTTTTCTTCTGGTAGATGGTGTGTCCTAGGAGCCATTGGGTTTCTTGTAGACTAAGACATCTAGGAAGAAGTTGGTTGTTAACTTCTGTTTCCATGGTGAACTGTATTTTGGGGTGTAGGCTATTGAGGTGTGTGAGGAAGTTTTCAAGTTTTCTTTCCCGTGTGGCCAGATTATGAAGGTGTCGTCTCGTATCTGAGCCAGAGTTTGGGTTTGTGATCAGATTTTCTAGTGCTTGGGTTTCAAAGTGTTCCATGTAGAGGTTGGCAATGACAGGTGAGAGGGTGATCCCATGGGCGCCTTCTATTTGTTTGTATTTTGTCCGTTATAGATGAAGTATGTGTTGGATAGGCAGTGGTTGGTCAGATCTAGTATGTGCTTGGGGGGGTTATATTTGTTTTGGATAGCTGTCAAGGCTTCTTTGATTGGCACTTGGGTGAAGGGATATGACATCAAAGCTCACGGTAGGTCGCTGGGCTGTAAGTTTTGTTTCTTTATGATCTCTATGAACTGGAATGAGTTTTTACGTGTGGTGATGGATTCTGCATAGGGCTGTAGTTGTTTGGCGATTTGGCTAGGTTTTGTAGAGGTGAGCCTATGGAGCTGACTATGGGTCTGAGTGGGGTTCCTTCTTTGTGTATCTTGGGAGGCCGTGAGCTTAGGGCATCTGGATGATTTCTCTCTGGGAATGATTCTTTGTTGGATTTCTTGGCTGATGGGGAGGCTTTTATTTTGGATCTAGTGGTTTTCTAGGTAGGTGGTGAGTTTTAGGGGCTTGTATGCAGGGTCTTGGAGTAGGTTGGTTAATTTGGTTTGGTAGTCAGATGTGTTCATAACCACCGTGGCGTTGCCCTTCTGCTGGTAGGATTATTATGCTGGTATCTTTTTTCAGGTTAAGTAGTGCTGTCTGTTCCTCTTTGGGTAAGTTGCTTTTGGGTGGCTTGCTGCTGCAGAGGATGTTGGTGATTTCGAGTCTGATTTTGTTAAGCGTCCTTGAGGTTGATTTTGGTCAGGCTGGTTTCAACTCCGCATATAATGGTCTCAGTGGGGATGTATTTGGGAGTGACTGCAAAGTTGAATCCTTTGGAAAGGACATCGGTTCAGCTTTGGTGAGGATCCTATCTGAGATGTGCTCACTGTTTGTTTCATGTGTTGCTGTGAGGGTGGAGGGTTTGTTTCTGGCGTTCTTGTAGTCTTGAGTTTGTTGTGTGCGTGTCTGTCTTGAGGGTGGTCTGTGTTTGACTCTCAGGCGGCAAGTTATTTTGGATCCAAAGTGGGTGCATCTTGTTGCTGAGTTTGAGGTGAAGTGTGAGGAGATCTTTGTTGATTTGATCTAGGAGGAATCTTTTGTGTGAAGTTCATTTCTGATTAAGGCCAATTCTGTTCTTTTTAGGATGCGTTTGGCTGCAGTTGGGTGAATTTCAATTGGAAGCATTTGGGGATTAAATTTTGATCAGCGGCAGTAGGGAATGAGGTCACATAAAATGGAAGCTCTTGGACTTCTAGTCATAGGTCCTGGTCAGATGGTGGATTTCCTCCCGAGTGCAATATTTGTTTTCTGAGGTTTTCACGGTGTTTGTATAGGTCTTTGGTCTGTTGGTTTTCCTTAAAATTGGAAGTGTCTTGCGTTTACGAAGTCTCATTGTCATCTTCAGGCTTCAACACGTGCTTCTAGCAATGTGTGATCGAGCTATTCTTCCTTAACTGCTAGTATTTGAACTGATTGGGGAGCTTGGCGTGCTCTGATTAGCTGGGTTTTCTGTGCTCTGATTGGCTGGGGTGTCCTGTTTGGTGGGGGCTTGGTTGTGCTCAGTCTAATCTGTGCTGCAGGGGATGAGCTGGTGACTGCACTGCTGCTGTTTGGCTTGATGTCTAATGGGTTGCTACATCTTCGAGTGGGTGTCAGTCTGCTGCATGTATGGATTGGAGGATTTGAAGTGGCTAACACAAGAGCTGCGGTCTGGCTTCTGGTCCTTGGTGCTTATCAGTGTGGGTTTGGGTGTGCTTTCTGGGTGGATGTGTGGTGACATCCTGTGTGGCCTCCCCAGATGGAGGTCTGGTGTCATTCCTCGTGTTAGGGACAATTGTCAATAACAGGTTTCAAATGGCTGGTAGGCGTTCCATCATGCAACTGTGTTCATGGGAGACACTCGATGGCTTCTCTGATTATTCTGTTGTTAAAGTGTTCAGTTAGACGAAGTTCTGGTCTTTTAAAGTCAATACTCTGTCAAAGCTGTGACTTTAAAGTGCTTGGACCAGGAAGAATGGTTCCAAACTTTTGAAAGTCTTGTGCTCCAAGACGTAATATATTCTTCTGTTGGCCTCCAATGTATGTGGTGGACCAGCAGTGGTGCATGATTCAGCAGATACCTTGATTTTTAACTCAAGCTTTATTTCTTAGGATGGTGGATATTTTTGGTTTTGCAGATAAATGCTTGATGTTATGTTTGTGGAGGATCTTGCTGATTCTGTCTGGTGCCTTTATATATGGGCAGCCTGTGCCTCAAATACTAACACCCCAGAAACAGGAGAATAAGTCTCATTGGATCACAAACTGTAAAGCAGTCCTTCTTCTGGTCAAAGAAAACAGTTTACGTGATGTCTCAAGCTTTGACAGATCTAATGGACTTTAAAAATCTGGCGATGAGATAAGCCACAGCGGTTTTGAAAAACCCAATGCTAGCCAGTGTCTAACACCTTGAAACTGCCCTTAGGAAATTGCTTTTGTGAATAGGCCTGGTTGAGGAATCTTTCCATTCAAGGCCCAAACCCACGATCAGGACAATACATGTGTACCACTAAGCATTGGACAAACCAACAGAAGAATAGTGCGCATTGAAGAACACAAGAACTCATTCAAAGAGGAACCAACTTCTTCCCTGGTCCAACACTTTAAAGTCACAGGACACGATATTGACTTTAAAAAGACCAGAACTATCGAAAACTGAACACTTTAACAACAGAATAATCAGAGAAGCCATCGAGATAAACGCCCACACAGCATGAACAAAGCGAGATGATACCTCCCGCCTACCAGCCATTTGAAACCTGCCCTTATTGACAAGCGTGTCCCTAACACGAGGAATGACACCAGACCCACACTCACGAGGTCCACACAGGATGTCACCACCACACATCCACCCAGAAAGCACCCAAACCCACACTGATCAGGAAGCACGACCAAGGACCAGAAGCCAGACCGCAGCTGCAACATTAGCCACTTCAAACCCCTCCAATCCATACACGCAGCAGACTGACACCCACTACGAAGATGTAGCACGACCACGAACACGAAGCCAAACAGCAGTGCAGCTCACCAGCTCAAATCCCCTGCAGCACAGATTAGACTGAGCACAACCAAGCCCCCACCAACACAGGACACCCCAGCCAATCAGAGCACAGAAAAACCCCATCCAATCAGAGCACAATAGCTCCCACCCAATCAGTTCAAACCCCCACTAGCAGTTAAAAGGAAGAAACAGCTGCGATCACATTGCTCCCAAAAGCTGAAGCCTGAAGATGGAATGAGACTTAGACACTTCCAATTTTACGGAGAAAACCCGAACAACCAAAGACCTATATACAAACACCGTGAAAACCTCAGAAAACAAATATTGCACCTCTAATCCACCATCTGACCAGGACCTATGAAAACTAGAAGTCAAGAGCTTCCATTTTATGTGACCTCGCATTCCTCTGAAACTGCCGCGATGAAAATTTAATCCCCAAATGCTTTGAAATTCCACTCCAACTCTGCAGCCACATCCTAAAGAACAGAATTGGCCTTAATCAAAATGAACTTCACACAAAAGATTCCTCCTAGATCAAATCAACAAAGATCTCCTCACACTTCACCTCAAACTCAGCAACAAGATGCACCCGGCACTTTGGGACAAATCCAAACAACTTGTCGTCTGGAGAGCGAAACACAGACCACCCTCAAGACAGACACGCACACCAACAAACTCCGAAGACTACAAGAGCATGAAACAAACCCCTCCACCCTCACAGCAACACATGAAACAAACAGTGCATAACATCTCAGATAGGATCCTCACCAAAGCTGAAACCGATGTCCTTTCCAAAGTTCAACTTTGCAGTCACTCCCAAATACATCCCCACTGAGACCATTATATGCGGAGTTGAAACCAGCCTGACCAAAATCAACCCCGATGGACGCTAACAAAATCAGACTCGAAATCACCAACATCCTCTGCAGCAGCAAGCCACCCAAAAGCAACTTACCCAAGAGGAACAGACAGCACTACTTAACCTGAAAAAGATACCAGCATAATAATCCTACCAGCAGACAAGGGCACGCCACGGTGGTTATGAACACATCTGACTACCAAACCAAATTAACCAACCTACTCCAAGACCCTGCATACAAGCCCCTAAAACAGACCCCACCACCTACCTAGAAAAACCACTAGATCCAAAATAAAAGCCTCCCCATCAGCGAAGAAATCCAACAAAGAATCATTCCCAGAGAAATCATCCAGATGCCCTAAGCTCTCGGCCTCCCAAGATACACAAAGAAGGAACCCCACTCAGACCCATAGTCAGCTCCATAGGCTCACCTCTACAAAACCTAGCCAAATTTCTGCCAAACAACTACAGCCCTATGCAGAATCCATCGCTCACACGTAAAAACTCATTCCAGTTCATAGAGATCATAAAGAAACAAAACTTACAGCCCAGCGACCTACTCGTGAGCTTTGATGTCATATCCTCTTCACCCAAGTGCCAATCAAAGAAGCCTTGACAGCTATCCAAAACAAATATAACCCCCAAGCACATACTAGATCTGACCAACCACTGCCTATCCAACACATACTTCATCTATAACGGACAAAATACAAACAAATAGAAGGCGCACCCATGGGATCACCCTCTCACCTGTCATTGCCAACCTCTACATGGAACACTTTGAAACCCAAGCACTAGAAAATCTGATCACAAACCCAAACTCTGGCTCAGATCGTGAGCGACACCTTCATAATCTGGCCACGGGAAAGAAAAACTTGAAAACTTCCTCACACACCTCAATAGCCTACACCCCAAAATACAGTTCACCATGGAAACAGAAGTTAACAACCAACTTCCTTCCTAGATGTCTTAGTCTACAAGAAACCCAATGGCTCCCTAGGACACACCATCTACCAGAAGAAAACACACACAAACCGCTATCTGCATGCACTCTCACACCACCACCCAGCACAGATCAACTCCGTAGCCAAGACACCCATCTCTAGAACAAAATGCTTAGCTGACGAACAACACCTAAAACCGAACTACACACTCTCACAAACGTACTAACATCCAATGGATTCCAGAGAAATAAGATTACCAAACTAATCCAAAAGAACCCCCACTAAAACCCAAGACAGAGAGCAAGAAAATGGCACAGCCCTCCTCCCATATATAAAAGGCACCACAGACAGAATCAGCAAGATCCTCCACAAACATAACATCAAGACAGCATTCTGCACAAACCAAAAATATCCACCATCCTAAGAAACCCCAAAGACAAAATTGAGTTAGAAAATCAAGGAGTATATGAAATCATGCACCGCCTGCCCCACCACATACATTGGACAAACCAACAGAAGAATAAGTGCACGATTGAAGAACACAAGAACTCATTCAAAAGAGGAACCAACTTCTTCCCTGGTCCAACACTTTAAAGTCACAGGACACGATATTGACTTTAAAAGACCAGAACTATCGCCAAAACTGAACACTTTAACAACAGAATAATCAGAGAAGCCATCGAGATAGAAAAACGCCCACACAGCATGAACAAACGAGATGATACCTCCCGCCTACCAGCCATTTGGAAACCTGCCCTTATTGACAAACGTGTCCCTAACACGAGGAATGACACCAGACCCACACTCACGAGGTCCACACAGGATGTCACCACCACACATCCACCCAGAAAGCACACCCAAACCCACACTGATCAGGAAGCACGACCAAGGACCAGAAGCCAGACCGCAGCTGCAACATTAGCCACTTCAAACCTCAGCAATCCATACATGCAGCAGACTGACACCCACTACGAAGATGTAGCACGATCAACACGAAGCCAAACAGCAGCAGTGCAGCTCACCAGCTCAAATCCCCTGCAGCACAGATTAGACTGAGCACAACCAAGCCCCCACCAACACAGGACACACCCCAGCCAATCAGAGCACAGAAAAACCCCATCCAATCAGAGCAGCAATAGCTCCCACCAATCAGTTCAAACCCCACTAGCAGTTAAAAGGAAGAAACAGCTGCGATCACACATTGCTCCCAGCACGCGGGTTGAAGCCTGAAGATGACGAATGAGACTTGGAAACGCCAAGACACTTCCAATTTTACGGAGAAAACCCGAACAACCAAAGACTATATACAAACACCGTGAAAACCTCAGAAAACTATATATATATATATATATATATATATATATATATATATATATATATATATATATATATATAGGTCTTTGGTTGTTCGGTTTTCTCCGTAAAATTGAAGTGTCTTGGCGACGTCACGAAGTCTCAGTCGTCATCTTCAGGCTTCAGCTTCTGGCAATGTGTGATCGCATGTTTCTTCTTTAACTGCTAGTCAGAACTGATTGGGAGGCTTCAGCTGGACGGATGGGGTTTTTTCTGTGCCTGATTGATGGGGGTGTTCCCAGTGGGGCTGTTCTCAGTCTGCTGCTGCGGCTGTGAGCTACATGTTGTTTGGCTTCCATCGTGTCTTCATAGTGGGTGTCAGTCTGCTGCATGAATGGATTGGAGGGGTTTGAAATAATGTTGCAGCTGCGGTCTGTCCTGGTCGTGCTTCCAGATCCTGACTGTGGGTGGGTCTGCTGGGTGGATGCGATGACATCCTGTGGACCTGTGAGTATGGGTCTGGTGTCATTCCTCGTGTTAGGGGTTCGTTGTCAAAGGCGGGTTTCAAATGGCTGGAGGCGTCTGCTTGTTCATGCTGTGTGCCATCTCAATGGCTTCTGATTATCTGTTGTTAAAGTGTTTGGCAGTTCTGGTCTTTAAAGTCAATATCATGTCCTGTGACTAAAGTGTTGGACCAGGAAGAGTTGGTTCTCTTTTGAATGATGTGTTCTTCAATCGTGCACTTATTCTGTTGGTCCAATCAATATGTGGTGGCTGGCTGATTTCATATACTCCTTTATATATATATATAAAATGTTTTGTTCATTAGAATTTTATACACACACACACACACACACATATATATTCTGAGGTTTTCACGGGTGTTTGTATGCAGGTCTTTGGTTGTTCGGGTTTTCTCCCATGTAAAATTGGAAGTGTCTTGGCGACGTTTCGACGAAGTTTCATTCGTCATCTTCAGGCTTCAGCTTCGTGCTTCTGGGAGCAATGTGTGATCGCAGCTGTTTCTTCCTTTTAACTATATATAACTATATATAGTTAATATATTTAACTATATATAACTATATATAGTTAATATATACCGTATATACTCGAGTATAAGCCGAGTTTTTCAGCACGTTTTTTGTGCTGTAAACGCCCTAAACTTATACTGGCTATCTATAACTTATACTCGAGTTTTTTTTTAAGCTAAGCTTATACTCGAGTATATATGGCTTATACTTTCGAGTTTTTTTCTTCTTTTTCACATTTTACGGACGGAAGCCCTGCGGTGCAGTGAGAGGCGGGCGGGAGCCGCCAGCCTTCTCAGCTGAGGAGGAGGCTTTCCCCAACCGGTGGGTGCCTCATTTCCACTCGGTTATACTCAGTCCCCAGTTTGCCCCAGTTTTGGGGTAAAATTGGGGACCTCGCTTTACTCGGATCGGCTTTATATTCAAGTATCTACGGTATATTTATATATATATAATATATATATATAAACATATATGTTTATATATATTTTTATATATATATATATATATATAAACCTCAGAAAACAAATATATATATATATTTTCTAATGAACAAAAAACTTTTTATGTAAAATTACTGCTGGTATAGCATATGTATTATGTGCCATATGTGTATCTAAATATGACCGGATAGGAATAGAAAAAAAATCCACATACTTCTGCAAATGTTACATTTTCTAATTTTCAAATAAGCTCCAGAAAGATATAGATGGCAATTGAAAGATATATTTTAGCTGCATAAAATAGAGTCTGTGGGTGATGTGGTAACATTAAAAAGTTATGGATGAAGAGACAGATCTTTCCACATTTTTCCAGTTGTACTCTTGATATTTAGAATTATTTTAAAATTGTGTTAAAAAGTTTTGAGGGTTCTTCATTCTTCTAAATTCAACAGACTTCTTTCAAAGTAATTGGTTCCTCTTTTGAATGTTCTGTGTTCTTCAGAAATACTTCTGTTGGTCCAATATGATGGTCAAAAGGATTTCATCTCTTTATATATATATAAAATGTTTGCATTAGAATTTATCACACAATATATATATTCTGAGGTTTTCACGGGTGTTTGTATGCAGGTCTTTGTTGTTCGGTTTTCTCCATGTAAAATTGAAGTGTCAAGTTTATAAGTTTCATTCATTCAGGCTTCAGCTTGTGCTTAGCAATGTGATCGCAGCTGTTTTCCTTAACTATATATAACTATATAGTTAATATATTTAACTATATAACATAGTAACATATATTTAAGTATCAAGCCACGTGTTGTGCTGAAAAGTGGAGAGTCTATAAATACTCGAGTTTTTTTTTTTAAGAAAGATAATACAGTTTTTTTTTCAGTGCAGAGAGGCGCGGGAGCCGCCAGCCTCAGCTGAGGGAGGCTTTAACAGCTCATTTCCACCTGTTATACTAGTCCAGTTTTTTGGGTAAAATGATAGGAGATATTCTAAAGTATGAGAATGATATATTTATATATATATATATATATAAATATATATATATATTTTATATATATATATATATATATAAACCTAGAAAACAAATATATATATATATTTAATGAACAAAAACTTTTATAAATTACTGCTGGTATAGTATATAAGAGAAATAAGATCAAATATGACAGGAATAAAACCACATATCAAATGTTACATTTTCTAATTTTCAAATAAGCTCCAGAAAGATATAGATGAATTGAAAGATATATTAGCTGCATAAAATAGAGTCTGTTGATGGGTAAATTAAAGTTATGGATGAAGAGATCTTTCCATTCCAGTTGTACTGATATTTAGAATTATTTTAAAATTGTGTTTTGAATTCTCATTCTTCTAAATTCAACAGACTCTTCAAAGTAATTGTTTGATCTTTTGGAGGACATCAATTTCAATCTTGTCAAATACTACTGGAAAAATAATAATTGGTAAGTGGTATAACCATAATTAAAGGACATATTTTGTTAAACATTGAAAACAATTGGATTTTGCTGGAGATGTTTTGTGAACCCTAACCCTAATGGAAAGTTAGAAATTTGAAAATATATATTGCTAGTGATTACAAACATGTTTAATTAGACAACTGATCATTTGGTCTTGATTATTACAGTAAGGTCATTTAAGACTCATTCATATGTTTCATTCTGAGCCTGATATGTGTGAAGATGAATCAGTTCAGGTTTATGCATCACATGCCATTATTTGAAGCTTGTTAACTCAGTAAATTATTTGATATTTCTGAGTTATAGTGTATCTTTAAGGCTATTTTATTTTGAATCTCAGGAATTTAGTGATATTCATTTATTGACATTAAAAATTTTTGATTGTATTGATTTGTAGTATGTTGACTTTAATTGCCTGCTTTAATTAATGACTATTCAGCATTGCATATTATTGTATAGGAAAAAGAAGAAAATAAAATCTCTTAATTTGTTTAGCTTAGTTCTTGCTTTTCAGTTTTTCATACAGATACATATTTATTGTTCCTTATCTCACGGTAATTCCAGTTCACCATGGATAATTTGCATATTGATCAATTACCATTAAATTGGCTTTTGCATACATTGTGAATCCATTGATGTGTCATCTGAGCAGATTACATTCTTGTAAGAATGTAATCACTGTAAGAATTACAGGAACCACTGCAGCCTCCACCAATATCATATAAACTATTATACAGGTGAGTATAACAGTCTGAAAGACATATATATTAAATTCCTGAACTCCTAAAATGCCTTTAGTTGTATAGATTCAGATTCATTTTTTAACAAAACACAAGTAAAATAGTTTGGCCAGATCGTTAATGTATCCCCTCTGGTTGGAGATGCGTAATTGATTTTTAAATAAATTGTAATTGTAATTTTGAAATCCTCTTGCTGCATGCATGAGTTTAGAACAATGGGTGTTTTAGAACAATCGAGAGTTTTCTTTAGTATATTGAATTCTTTCAACTATCTGCCTAATACCCAATACCACAGGTGAATTTATATTATAAATCATTTGAGAATTATTTTGAACACTGTATTAGAAACAGTCTTTAGTCATTAATTTTCACCTTTATAGGACACTATGTATTTTGAGAACTCACTTCCTTATTCCAGCCTTGCTCTTGGTGTAATAATTGATATTATTACTAAAGTAACAGCATGTATTGCATTACACAATCATTGCTTAGACAGTAGGTGCTACTGCTTGCAAATATTCAGTCTTGATGCCCTTGAAACGGCATTATAGCATATTGAGCGTATTTTCAATTATCAGTTAAATAGGTTGCAACGTACTCATTTGTATAAGAATATCAAGTTTGATATTTCAAACATTTTGAAAGAGAAAATGATGAAATAACACTTACACTTGTTGCTGTTACCATATATCAGTGATGGCAAACCTTTTCAGCACCGAGTGCCCAAACTGGAACGCATATGCATGTGTGCGCCAAAGACAGTTGGCTGGCGCATGTGTGCCTGTTTTGGCTGTTTTCAGACAGTTTTCCAGGTCGTTTTGGCCTGGAAAACAGCCTGTTGGCTGGTTTCTGGCGCCCGTGCCTCAAGTCCAGCTGGCTGGAGCACATGTGCACGTCAGAAATCAGAAGAGCAGTTGGCGATGGCACGTGTGCCCACAGAGAGGGTTCTGCGTGCCACCTCTGGCATGTGTGCCATAGGTTCTCAAGAAGTAAGTGTATTAGGCCAGCAGAGAGATACTTCTTACTCACCTTCCCTAAATTCTATTTTCCCCATTCATTTTTGCAACACCTCATTTTATCTGACTCAAGAGGCCTTTCACTGAGAAGAGAATAAGCAGCTGCATTGGGGAGAAAGGGCTAGAAAGTGGCTATGTATGCAGAAGTATATGGGAACAGCAAGGAGGAGCTTCTGAAGCAGCCCATCTATAGCAAAACAATTATTAGCCTTCACGGTCTTATGAGAATTAGCAGATATTATTTGGTTTTTTAGACCCCTCTAGAATTTCTCTTAACTTTCTCCAGTACAGTGACATAGGAGAAAACCAAATTGCATCAGTTTACTCAGCTCCTCGGCACAAAAATTTGTAAGGAGGGACACTTAGTACAAATTGCTAGTAACTTGTGATTATTTTGTGTAGGCATTTTGGAAATGGGAAGGATTGGTTCCTTCCCTATTGCCCTCTAACATGTTGGGACAGTGCATAAAGCATTCTGTTAAAGTTGGTTTCTAAGATTGCAAATGAAACTTGTGCATCCGCTATTTTAGGCCTCTGAGGTAATTTAAATTTATTTTTACTCATTATAGCTAGCAATATATTTTCTTATTTTCTAAGAGTGACCTTGACAGATAACCGCTACATAGATTTGTCTCATCTCTCTCTCTCTCCGCAAGAATTTTTTTCCATGCCCTTCCTATTTTCTTTATT
>NW_026681901.1:0-17138 GCF_028640845.1 Ahaetulla prasina | reverse complement strand
AATTTCACAGAAGTCCTAATTTAGCTTCATTCAGCATAGGGACATTACACTACTACTCAGCATTTCTTAGGTTCTTCTAGAAAAGGAGGCCTATTTGAGTGCATTTTGTCTAGAGACTCCCAAAACCTGGGACAGTCCTAAAGGCTTTAGATTAAGGATACCACAAAACCAAAGAAGAGCACCCTCCCCACCCCCAACAATATATGAGCTTCTAGAAGGCTTTGATGTAATCCTAAAATGGCCCTGAAGTGATTATGGTTAATTTTAACATAATAGGAAGAGGAAATGATCAAATAATGATTACACGATTAGTAACTAAATATTTCATATATTTCAGTTACAGTTAAATTGAAAAGAATTTCTGTCTTAGTTTTGCCTATTGATCTTTCAAAAGAAATTTGAATACTTGGGAATACCTGTCAAATGTCAAATCTTTCCTTTGGCCCAGAAAAAACTCAATCCATTGACTAGGAATGGTAGTCAGAATCCAATCATTTGTAGAATACTTGCTGTATCGGGAGCTTCAGTGAAAAAAATAAGATAGCCAGAGATGAATATGTTCAAGAAATTCCTTGTTAACAACTGTCTATTCAGGGCAGGCCTAAACTTGATGTTTCAAACTAGTCTTGTTCTCTTGCTTGTTTTAACCCAGGCTTGTTACAGCAGGTTTTCAGAAGACAGTTGTTTTAGGATTCATTATAAAGGAAAGTTTGTGTTTCTGATCTTTCCAAGCCTACCTGCCCTTCTCCAGATGACCAAGGCTGAGGGCAGTCGGCTTATGCTCCTGGCCTGGGCCTGCTCACTTCTCTTTCCTCCTGGCCAGATCCGTTCCGGCCAGGAGCAAAGCCAACTGCAGAAAAGGAGGATGAGGGCGCATGCCTTTGCAATTGCTTTGGGCAATTGGGGAGAAAAAGATTTGCAGAGTTTTGCACCTCCTCCTCCTCTTTTCGACAGTCTCACTTCTCTTTCCTGGCCAGATCCGCCTCCTGGGCCAGGAGCAGAAGCCTGTCTGAGAAGGCAGGCTGGACAGTGAGCCACCTAGCCTTAGACCTCTCGCACAGAAGTACCCGCAGCATCGCCTCCATGCACTGATGCCAAGGCCCACTTCTGCCCCATGAAAATCATCACCCTACCCTGTTCTGTTTCCTTCCCCAATACTCCCAGCAAAGAGTCAGTCAGAGGCCTCCTTTTCTGATTTATTTACATATATAAATGTCCTGGCTACGTCTACCCACGGGCCTGCCAAGTTTCTGGAGATAACAAGGAAATTACAGATAAGGCCAGAATTACTCACGAATATATTCTTCCTCCGTTGATACAGATTGCCCAAGAATTCATTACTTTGTCCAAGACAAAAAACCAGGAAGTCCCGCCTCCTATTTATAGTCTCTGCAGATGTCACTGCATGACAATTATGACTTGGCTTTGTCCCAACTCTTCCGCTGCTGTGCACGCCGGTCACGCCTGCGTAATCTTGCATCACTCCAAAACTGTTCTTGGGGCGTTGCCAAATCAGAAGGAGGCTCCAGGGAATCAGGCTTTGCCGGCCCCTCCTCCTCCCTTTGAGTGGGTGCCAGGGAGGGAAAGGGCTCAAGAGAAGCAGGGCTGGCCAGGTCTTCTCCCTCACTTTCTGAATTATCCGAGTCCAGGAGTCTGGGTCCAGGAACCTGGGTCACAACACTCCCACTCTACTTAAATAGAATGATAGGATTTGTTTTAAACTGATAAAAAGATCTGTGCTACCCATTATCAAAATCCGAATGGAAGTCAGGACACCGCTGAGCCTGATGCTGGTAGGCAGAGGCAGAATTCTTGTTTTCTTGTTTTCCTCCCCCAAAATTAAGGTGTGTCTTATACTCCGGTGCATCTTATACAACGAAAAATATGGTATGTCTTCCTCAAGTCATCTGGCACTATCAATACTCTAGGATTTTTCAGAACTAATATATAAAAGTTTTGCTAGTCCTTTATTAAAATTTCTTCAGTATTAGAGGATATAACTCATCAGCTTCCTGAAATTTAAATTAATTCTAAATAAATTTGACTACATGTTGGTCATTCTCTACTAGTAATGCTTTTCCTTTATCTTTCTCCTCATAATTATTTGTTGCAACACATATCTTCTTGTTGAAGAAGACTAAGCCAAAAGAGAAGTTGAATAATTCCTCCTTTTCTTTCTTACCCATTAGTATCTTTCTGCCCCAGAGAGCAACTGGTAAATTGGTTGTTTTCTTTGGGAACTCCCTACTCATAGAAGTGAAGAAAATAGTGTTACCATGCAGTGGTTTTAATATCTTCAAAATGATTTCCCTCTAATTTTTAGGTTTCCAATCATACTGTCTATTGAAAATCACTGTAATGTTCAACAGCAAAAGAAAATTGCCCAATACCTCAAGGAGATTTTGGTGACAAGCTAGATTTGACCTCTGTGAACATCGGGATCTCAAGCAACTTCCAAGTCCTCAGAGTTTGAAAGGCAAAATCCTAGTCAAGGTAAGAGTGACAAAGAGTGGCCTGCTGGAAAACTGTAATTACAATCTTATATCTAGCTTTGTTTTTCTTTTCAACTGCTGTCTACAAATGAGACGTCCCCTCCAGAATCATGTTGAGTCTGTAGGGGTGTGTGTGTGCTCATGTGTGAGTAACTATAATAACTAAATAACTTAATGTTAAAATGGAAGGGATCCTGGGGTTCTTCTGTTAACCCGAACACCCAAATAGTGTCTGTAAAGTGTCAAGGATCATTCTCAAAAGTGAGCAATACCATGGTCTATTTTGGGAGGGTTTTATGAGCAAATCTTGTCTCCAGATATTCATTTAGAGACTCTTAAATCTCCAGTCCTGAAAATGCAAAAGAAAGAAAAAAATTGACATTTATCAGGAGACCTTGAAGTGGGGGGGGGGACGAGAATGATGCTGAAGGCCTGTGTATGGCCCCAGGCTGTACATTCTACATCCATGATAGGAAACAGATATCCATATTCTGCTGAATATCACTATTGAAGGAGATACCATCACCACCCAATGTAATATATCTCCAGGTTGAATAAGTTTATGACAAAAAATTTCCCAAAGTTTAGTTTAAAAAAAAACTCTGCTTCCTTACAATTTCCTTTTTATATTCTATTTCTGCTCTTCAAAACATTACACAATAGATCTTTCTTTCCTGTAGATAAAACAGAAGATGTAAGTAGATAGAAGACTTTCACATATTTGAAGCTAGCTGTTAATACTTAAAGTAATTAATACTTAATTACTTCATTATTAATATTTCATGAAGTTCTCTCATCTCCACATAAATACTTTTATTTAGGTAAAGTTGAATTGCCAGTGCATCAGATCCCCAACATGAATGTTTTTGACAACATTTAATCAAAGTGTTTATTCAAAATAAGAGAATTTTTGAATCATGTAATACAGCATTTGGGATGCATAGAATGTATGGGTTATTATTTATACTGGAATAGATTTAATTTATATACATTATGAAATCATGATTGACGATGATGGTCAATGCACATACTCACTGGAAAAAAAAACAGTAAAGATTTTCCACTATTCTAGGCCACCTATAGTTTCCTTGTTTGGCTCTTAGATTCACCAGTTATCAACATCCTTGTAATTGCCTTCTCCAACCCTGCAGATGTGGATGCTTCAGCTTCCAGAATTCTCAACAATGGACAACGTCCTTTTAGAATTTTGGGCAAAAAACGCCATTCCTATTTTAGGGTACCCAAACTAGGGAAAACTCTAGTGGAAAGCAGAACCACCAAACTATCACTCTTTATCTTTTGTGGAAGAGAGCTTTATATTTCTTCTGAATTCTGTCTTGTGGGAGTGTGCTATCTATATCTGATGACTTTTGAACACTACAATCTTTCCCGAGCTGCCCTCTGATACTTCTAAAGAAGAGGCTTTAGTGGGGTGAAATGGAACACTATAGACTTGGTGAACCCCAAGCCAAATCTGTGCTTCCTGAATGCGTCTTTCATTTGACTAGGTGCAGTTCTATTTCATGTAATTCTGCTCAGTACAAGTGCTATTGCAGTGCTGATAAAAAGATGACATAAAATAAATAAGTAAGGGGGACAGTATCTTCTGTAGAACAGTACATTTTATTGGAATTTGAAACTAATCAAAATTGGATGAGTCAGATCAAGCGCACCTTGTAACAAGCAGGTTTAATTTCCTGAAGATCAATCTCAGTCATACTTTTATTAACAAAATGCTTTGCCAAATCTCAGTTAATCAGCTCCTGTAACACACTGCTGCCCTAAATAACACTACTAAGTTTGCAGGCTACATGTACAAACCGCTTTTTAAAGTAGCCATAGCTGCTTCTCTGAACACTTATATCCATCATTGTTCAGTTATGAAGGCAAAAGCTTGATACATGAAAAATGAAATAATTTAGAGTTCTGGCACATAATTTTCAGTTAGCCATTTATTTGTCTCAAATAGCCTATAATACAAATTATATTATGCATATGGAGATACATAGTGTAATTTATTGCTTTTTCCTCACTGTTTTATACGATTGATTGATTTCTAGCATGTTTGTGTAATATAATCCTTGTTAGAATATCTAATTAAGTTTGGGATACAAAGAGAACAATAAAAATGCAGCACAATATAAAAAAAAATGGAGCTGAGATCATAGTTGGATGCGGTTATGTAGGCCATCAAATTCAATTCCCTGCTCAGTATAAGAATCGATAATAAAGTATTTCCAATGAGCATATTTTAAACTCACACCATATAGATATGGTTTAAAACTTTTAGCATCTTCCAATGTCAGAAGTCTTTCACAGTGACTAGCTTTGGGTGTCAGTCTGAGGAGTCATTTAAAAATCTGTGAAAAATAATAAACTTTTACCCTGCCATTGAAAAGATTATACACCACAGTAGGTATGCATTTCTACCGTAGGAGCCATTCTGCAAATGTGCCATTAATGAAAATGCAACTCTTTCTATGCACATGACAAATGTTTCTCTAAAGAGGTGTGCAGAAAGTGATTTAACAAATTTAACAGATTTAACAGAATAACAAGGAAGGGACTTTGGTGGTCTTCTGGTCCAACTCCCTATCCAAGCAGGAAACCCTATACTATTTCATACAATACCATTTCTTACAAACCTTCAGTGTTGGAATACCCACAATTTCTCGAGGCAATTTTTTCCACTGATTAATTGTTCTGATTTTTCGGAGTAATCTGAAATCCTGATAAGTATATATAGGAGCCTTTGAAGCCATTTTAAAATAGTAACAGTTTGAGATTGGGATTGAAGTTGATAACATTTAGCCATTTAATTTCATTTAGCAGCTTTGGTGCTCTATTACACAGGTGTCAAACTTGATTGCGTCACATGACATCACGTGACATAGCATGATGTTTTTTGCCTTTGTAGGGCCAGGATGGGCGTGGCCTGTGCGTGATGCATCTGGCCTGCTGGCTGCCAGTTTGACACCCCTGCTCTATTAGATGTAGAATTTTCTCTGGTGATTACTGTATATAATTTTTCTGCCTAATGCTTAAACTATTTCAGTAGGTGGCAGTATCTCACCTACCTTCATCAGTTACATGCTTATAAGTTACTTTATCAGCCTTGGCAGTTAAGTAGGGCTTTAGATATGAAATTTCCGTGAATTCAATTGTTGCAGAGAAGTTGAACCATGCCAGCAGAAGGCATTGACAGAAAACTGCAGGATTGGATTCATGCAGTCATTAGGGATTGAATTTAAGGGAGCCTTTGCCTTTTATATCTGACCTGGGTGGAAGCAGTTTATCTACATGCATGCAAAAGTTTTGAAAAGCTGTTTATTACTTACCCTGAGATGTTATTCACCCTATCACTTTGCGAGCAGTAAGCCAAATAGAGGCTGATTAGAGCACACATTTCTAACAGACTATTATCCTGCTCATCCATGCTGTTAAAAGGGAATCATTTTCATCCAGTTTTTCATTCAGACAAGCATGCCCCTCCAGATTCTAATCCTGATCAATGTATTTTCAAGATCGTATGTTTAGGAAGTTCTGAATTAAAAAATTTGAATGAAGGGTAGCCAAAGATCATATCTGTGAGGCTTGACTTCTGAAAGGGTACTACAGTATGTGACTAATGTACCATTTGGAGCCATTTTGATGGAAGTGCAGAAGGCACTTTTAGCTAATAATGATTTCTTAGGTCACCTTTAAATCCCATAGTAAAATGTGCTGCAAATCACCAATCTGTTACAGGGAGCTGCATGGTCTGTGCACCTCCGTAATGGTCCTCTTTTTTCTTGCCTATATGGGCTGTCAGAGGCTACCGCTTGTCTTTGTCTCTTCAGTATTAACCTTAACCTTTTCATAGCACAGAACAAAAAAAGCCCAACAAAGATTAGTAGGAAATAGCCACCCATCCTTTTATCAAAAGACGGAGCTGTTACAAAGGGCTCTTCAGGGAGGATCAGATTGTGGCGGTGGAAAAGGATTTTCTGAAGAGCTAAGCTCTCCATGAATTTACTTCTTAAAGGCTTTCTTACTCTTGTCAGCTGGTAAATCCTGATATCCTTTTCAATAAGGCTGTCAACTGTGCAAAAGAAATATGGGGAATCTAGAATTATAAATCAAGGCTATATTATAGTTTTATCATTATGCCTGCTATGGGTTCTTTTCAACTACATCCAGCTTAGTGGCTCAAATCACAAAACAGCCAATAACAACACAGGTTCCTAAACAACACCCACAAGACTCATGTACTCACACTGTTACTACTCATTCTTCTCCACTCTTCCCCAATGCTACTGTTACTGTAGCTACTGCTACTCCAACTATTTTAAACTCAACTGCTTTGACTTTAAACCCTTGCCATAGTGTCTCCTACCACCATTACCTGTTCGTTTCCCTCTGCCTATACTCTGGTTTTAACTAACGGGACCATCTCAGTCTGCCTCAACACATTAGCTCTTTTTCTTTTTCTATTAAGTGAGGACATACTAACACCTGTCTGTTCAGTATATCTAATACACTTCAGAAATCTCCAATATATGTGATTTGATGTACCCTCATCAGTCCAATTTTCATGGGGTTTCCAGACTTTTATTGAATTACTGAATTCTAAAATGAAGCGCAACCATTTGATGGAAACTTAATGTTAAACCACTTGTTGTTGCCTTAACCAACGGGTATTAAGAAACTATGATTGAGCGAGACCCTGTCAAGAGGTGCTCGTGAAGAGAGACCTATTACAGATACAGGAGAGATGTAGGAATAGTCTTGAGTTACATTATATTTAAAGTTGCTTCATTCACAGAGCACTTTAGAGCCCTGGAAATGTCCTTTTATTGACTTAGTTCTCAGCCCAAGATTGATTACAGCTTTTCAGGGCTTTAGACAGTTATGTTTTTTTCTTATTTATGGGATTGATTTATCACAGTTGGGTAGAACTCTAGGCTGTTGACTGTATCCAAATTAGCAAATGCTACTGAATTAGTAAAACAAAGTATATAAAGTATGATAATACATCTAGAAGTGTATAAAATTATGTGCCTGAGCAATGAGAGAGATATACTTTTTCAAATGTGTCAGTTTGTTCTTTAATGAAAAACAAGACTGTGGCCATTAATTAGAATTTTTTTAAAAATAGGATTAGATAAATTAATGGAAGATAAAAGGTTATTTGTCATTAATGGCTATATATTGAATTCAGACTATGAAAACTAGTTAGAGGGGGACATGTTATATTCATCTTTGCTGGCGAATTTCCCAGGAGGCGTCTGACTTGAATACACATCCCTGGATCTGATTTATTTTGGTTCGATTCAACAAGCCTATTGTTATACTATGCTGTTAGGCATAGTATGTGATATCCCATGTTCAGTTAGAGGTCCTAGAAACAGCTGTTCTATATGCCATGGGCATATGTAACTTGGCTTTAGATGGGAAGAGATTCTGAAAAAGTGATTGAAAAACTAGTATGGACAAAAGGTGGTATCTTCAGTTACTTAAAGTTATGCTCTGGGACAAAAATTTATTTTGAATCTACAGGATCATCCATTATTAAATGGAGGATTACTTTGAATATATATGTACGTATTAGAAAAGTGAAGGGTCTGGTTTTTAAAATTTAGATAGAATAGATAGATATAATTCTTTATTGGCCAAGTGTGATTGGACACTTAACAGACACTTAACAGATAACAGAGAGTAGGAGAACATTGACAAATTCATTATTTAAAAGCTACTGGAATAAAACTGGACATTAGTATCTGCTCTATCATAATTTTCTAAGTAATAATTTCATTTGATGCTACAGTACATATCTTTGGATCTGCTTAGATTTCTAATGTAAGCTATTATTTTTCTGCTGAACAAGTAAGAATTGAATTTCATATCAGAAAGCAAAAATGTATTATTTTCATTTGCAGGGTAAGAAACTCCCATATAGTCTTGGCGCAGATGCTGAAGAAGGAGAGGTTTCTGATGAAGACAGTGCTGATGAAATTGAAGATGACTGCAAGTTAAAATTTTCTTATGTAAGTCCATATAATACATCTAGTAGAAGCATGTCAAAAAATCGAGACTTGTTTTCTCCTTTGCTAAACCGGGCGTGGGTGTGGCCAGCGTGACGATCTGGCCTGCGGGCCAGGAGTTTGACAGCCCTGATCTAGTAAGTTTTCTGATGGTGGCTTAAATCTAGATTTTCCCACACTGCCTCAATAGTGATATAATGCTCCTATTCTCCTTAATGTGTGGCATATAAAGTAGGTGCGCCAGAACCAAAGTTCACTTTAACTTAATGAAGTGACTTTGAAGTTAGTGACTTCCTGGATAAGCCTTAGTAGGTGGTGTTGGGTTTTTTTGCAATGGGGTGGAAGTCACCTTTAATTGCTCTTCTGGCACGCATTTTCAACTTCCCAGTCTATTCTACAGCTATAGCAGTGATGGGTTGCTACCGATTTGCCCCAGATCGGGTGAACTGGTAGCGGTGGCAGCAGCAGGCTCCGCCCACCCACCCAGACGCTTCTGCACATACACGAAGCATTGTGCGTGTGCACACGCACCCATGAGCAAACCGTAGCGATGGGTTTTGAAACCCACCCCTGAGCTATAGGATTTCCTGTTGGTCTTTTATCCAAGTGGTTAGAGCTGACTCTGCTTGCACCAGATACCCTGATTAAGTTATCTTTCCATTTCACAAACCCCAACCAGACTTGTAAAGTAAACAGATCTATTTTTGGAAAAATAGGGTGCCAAACATTTTTTAAAAAAACACCTCTGTCTAGCAACACCAAGGAATCCTGCCGTTTATACAGAATAATTCCAAGGCTTCAATCCTAGATGTATGTGTTCTTCCTGCCTTTTTGAATTAACAGCTATGTGGCTACATCTCTCCTGTGTCATTTTTTTCTGCTATGGGAATCGGACATGACCCCATCAGACCTTCTGAACTTAGATAAAAGTCGCCAAGTGCTACCGTCATTTGAAACTTGATTTCATTTATTGCGAACTTAACATAAATAACTTCAAAAATACAGGAATTAAATGCCCGTAGTATTATTGCTTCCTTATCATGAAAAATATGATATAGCAGCAGCATGTTTGGGAGATGCTCCACAAATAGGTGAAACACTTATCCAAGAATCAGAGTAATTATTATTATTAATAATAATAAATAATTGCATGTAGAGGTAAAACAACTGTGGCAAAAGAAAGCAAAGACCATGGGTGCAAACTCAAAACATCTGGAGCACCTCCTTGGGTGCAACCCCAAAACATCTGGAGTATCCCTTGAATATCCTCAGCCTTTGCAAAATTGCAGAAGGCAGCTTTACTTGGAACAGTTTACATCCTATGATGATATCTTTAACCCCATAAGCAACAACATCTGCTTTTCTCAGATCCTTGAGAAAGATTCGATAGGTGGATAAAAATACCAAATTGAATCTGAATATCTCACGGACTCTGTGACCAACCACAATAATTCATGAAATACCTATCATAAATATTATCAGAGTGCTGAATAATAAGCATAAGTATAAATTATACCACTGGGTAACTTATTTTTTTCAGCAACCTACGCTGTCTTCCCCACCAAAATTTAAATTGTAAATCTCTTGAGGGAGAGACACATCTTTGATAGAGCAATGTAAAATGTGGATATTTGATTTGATTTTATAAAATAATGAAGTGCCCTTTGGTCAATGAAGTCTTCATTACATGAAGATGGAAGCAGGCATGAACATATACATTTATACTTTATTATCTGCATTTGCATCTCCATCTCTGTCTTCATCCTACCCCAATTTCATAGTCCAGGGTAAAATGAATCAATTTCTTGGGTTTCTAATTTATACTTCCAGATTAAATTCTACTGAATATATAATTCTAAATGCTCACATTGCTGTGTGCATTTATTTTCTATGTCTTTTATGTAACATTTTGGTTGAGCTGTGTGTTTCCCATAAGTGGTTCTCAAATGTCCTATATAGGTAAAGAGGAGCCTTAGGAGGACAGGAGCTCTGCTGCTGAGAAAGCCCAAAGGGAAGTGCTCTTTTATGAATGCCATTGTGTTAAGGAGATGGTGGCAAGATAAAAGGCTGCAGACCGCTGGGGAGGCATTGTACAGAGAAAGGCAAAAGAATTTATTTTTTTATTATTTATTTATTTGTCACAACAGTATATATAAGCAAAAGCAAGAAATAACTATACGATATATAAGCATATATATAAGCATAAGTATAAAATAACTATACAATTGGATACAATCAAAGGGACATTGGGACAGGAACGGTAGGCACACTGGTGCTCTTATGCACGCCTTACAGACCTCTTAGGAGTGGGGTGAGGTCAGTAGTAGATAGTTTTGGTTAAAGCTTATGATTTTGGGAAGAGATCACAGAGTCAGGTAGTGCATTCCAGGCATTAACAACTCTGTTACTGAAGTCATATTTTCTGCAATCAAGATTGGAGTGGTTCAGTCTATCAAGCTTAAATCTATTGTGGAAGAATTCATATTCTTCCCTTGGCCACCTTATAACAGAAGAAGTGCAAGACTATCACATCCCACCCTAAGAATTTCTCCAACATTCTCTTTTCTTTGCAAGAATGTCAAATGATCAAATTCTCTTTGATCCAGTGGAATGATTCATTGGGAAACTTTAGTTTTACTTGGCATTCATAAAAGCCATTTGTGATAGACTGCGCATATTTAGATTATACCCAAAGGAAATAAAGGAAAATGGTCAAGGAGTTTTTTCTATCTGTTATATCAGCAGTTGCTATCTCAGATATTTTGTATATGGAACAAAAAAGTTAAATTATTTTCTTGCTCTAATTTACTTCAAAAGAAAGGCAATAGAATAGATATAAGAAAGAATCTGTTTAAATGGGTCATTACATTTCCCAACTCTATTTGCCTTTTTAAAAAAAAATCTATTAACAATTTGTATTGCTGCGTATTGATCTCTTTCAGAGCAACGGCACAACAGAGCATCAGATAGAGTCTTTTATAAGAAAAAAACTTGAATCCTTACTCAAAGAGTCTCAAATCAGAGACAAAGAAGACACTGATAGCTTCACTGTGAGGGCACTTTTAAAAGCAACACATGAGGGCTTAAATATGAACTTTAAACCGGTAAGGCGTTTTTCTTACTCCTCTTGGAATATCTGTTGCTGCTATTCTGACATATACTTATAATTGATTGCAGAAATCACATTAAAGTAGCTGTTCTTTCGTTCATCATGTATTTATATATATCCTGCCTTTTTATTTTTACAAATAAGTCAAGGTGGCAGACATATCCAAATCAACTTCCTTCTATTTTCCCCAGATCAACAACCCTGTGAGGTGAGTTGGGCTGAGATACTATAACTGATCCAAGGTCACCCAACTAGCTTTCATGCCTGAGACAGGACTACAATTCACAATCACCTACTCTGTAGCCTGGTGCACCTGGTTAAGAACCATTAGAATAAACTACATACAAGATAGATGACACTTACTTTAAAAAGGGAGAAGTGATCATTATTTCCACTGTTTCTCCCAAATAAAGAACTTTTCCTGCAAAAGAAAAACAAAATCAAAAGAGTTGGACTTCATTTCTTTTAACTGAACTCTTTGAGCAGAAGGTTGGACTGGATGACTTAAATCTATGATTCTAGTTTTTATTACCCAGTAACTGGAACTTGCTTTTTTAAAAAATCTTATAATTTTGAATACCAAAATGGTGAGTTTGTGTATTATGCAAATGGCTATTTAATCTTTTTTGAAATCTTGAAAGCTTTCATTGATGGAGCCCCACAACTTTAAGAGGCAGGCTGTTCCGTCATTTTAAGAGCTTTTAGGATTTTTCTTATTTCAAGTTTGGATCTGTCACACTAAAGCTTCCACCTACTGGCCCAAATGCTCTGGAGAATACATCCACACTCTTTCTTGGTCTTTCAGTTCAGTCAAAGTATTGTTGTTCTTTCAGTCACTCAAAATATTGTTGTTTCAGTGTGAATATATCCATTGGTCAGAGCTGGGTTTCAGCAAGTTCTGACCAGTTCTGGAAAACTGGTAGCAAAAATTTTGAGTAGTTCGGAGAACTGGTAGTAAAAATTCTGACTGGTTCCACCCTCATCTATTTTCTACCTCCCAAGTCCCAGCTGATTGGGAGGAAATGGGGATTTTGCAGTAACCTTCCCCTGGAGTGGGGTGGGAATGGAGATTTTACAGTATCCTTCTGCCACGCCCACCAAGCCACACCCACAGAACCAATAGCAAAAAAATTAAAACTCACCACTGCCTTTGGTCACTTATATATGTGCTTTTCTCCTTTATACTCTTATTTTTATATGCTCGGTGCCACCTTGGAGTTTCCAAGTAGTGTGTGAAGAATGTAGGTGACTTGACTGAGAGCATCAGTATTAGTAAAGAAATCCCCACATTGTACCTGCATCCTAAACTGGAAATGAATATCTGGAATTAATGGTTAGTGTAAGTTTGGCTAAGTCTAGAAAATGGGCAGGGAAAAAAATCATTCCTTGTTCTTCACCAAAAAGTGAATGGATCATAGATTCCTGTTGCAGGCCACATATTGTATAATGGAAACAACTTGAGCTGTGAGTAGCTGAGGGAATGTATCTCAGTGCCTTTTTCAGCTCTGTATGAATGCATGTTCTGACAGAAACACTGGATCCTGTCACATATCATCAAGCTGTTGACCCTAGGGAGTCTCTTTTGTGTGTATCTCAGATGAGCTAAAACTATGACTCTGGTTCTGTTTTCTTGTCTTTCCTATTTATCTCAGAATGTCAAACAATAGGATTGGTTGATTTGTCCTCCTGGGTAATATTTGGTTTGACTTCATTTAAGTGTCTGAGTACAAAAAAATGTTTTGGGACCATTAGATTTCTGTAGGTGTTTTATTTACTGACTGTATCTATGATTTACAAATATATAACAAATTAAATAATGTACAGAATCTCTATTTCTGTGCATAATAATATAGCATATAGTTGTTTATGCAATAAAATGAAGATTTGTTAGTACCGATTATGACTACTCCTGTTGCTGTGCTCAACCTGTTTTGTTACACTGTTGTTTCTTTGCCTTGGGACTGAAAAGTTTAAGAATGCAGTTTTCAGACAGTTGAAATCCTAGCGTAATCTAATATCTGCTAAAATTAACTTAAATTATAATTATAATTTAATTATAAATTATAAATATATAAATTATAAAATCTCATTTGGAATAAATATTATTATTCATAATATCTGGCTGTTGATGCTTTCTCCATACTCCTACAACTGTACTGTAAGCCTTGATTTAAGGGATATGTGATTTGATCTACAATACCCAGCTAATAACTTTTGAGAAGATACTGATGAAATGAATATGAAACAGTTTTGATTAATGTATATTACATATTTTCATTTCCATTGGTCTTACTAAGATAACCCAACAAAATAAAACAACCAAGCATTGACTTCTTAATGAGTTTATTAAGAAGCTATTATTAAGAGTCACACAACTGGAACTTAAGTTTGTGCCATCAATGAGACAATCAGAGATCAAAAAATCACAGAGGCAGAAAAACCGTATCTTAAAGGAAAAGGAACTAAAATCATTATCCATATTAGTAGATTAATGGGAAGATCTGTTCTTTGGGGACAGGAAAAATATATAGAAGGTATGGTAAAGTGGAATTCAAATGAGATGTGATGGTTATGAGACAAAGATGAAGGCTCAATAGATATTAAAATTATTCTTGTAAGTAAGCGAGACTTCTTTGTGTTAGTATCTGGTTGTTGTTTTTTTGACTCTTTATGTTTTGTTAGTATAAACCAGAGATGAGATTAAGTTTGAAAATTAGCTTTAGGGCAACAGATACAAGGAAGGAAATCAGTTCTATTCTCAAATAGATTTTGGTATAGTTCTAATAGCCCAAGCAAGAGTGTTCTTCCTCTGCATTGTCTATAGTGTCCAAAACCATCACTATCCAAATGCAGTGTGATCTTGTGCAACACACACAACACACACACACACACACACACACACACACACAAATACTGTACATACAACTAAATGGAAGGCACTTGAAAGCACTACTGTAGATTACAGCTTTTCTTTCTTTCAACCAACCAGCCTCTTGGATAGAAACTGGGCTTACAAATATTTTACTAGATGGTTAAATTGATGCAGAAGCAAATGTGGTAACCAATTAAATTAGAAAATGATTTTGATGATTTCATTGTTTTTCCACAGAATTCAGGTTTGAAGGATACTAACAAAAAATCCCACAGTAAACTCATGGGCACCTTTGGTAAACATAAGGTAAGCAGTGGTCTGATTATGGATCATTTCCCCCTGATTCTCATCTCTGTACTAGCCAACTAAATCAGACTTTCTCAACCTAAAGATAGGTGGACTTCACAAAGGCCAGCTGAGGAATTTTGAGTTGAAATCTACACTTCTTAAATTTGACAAGGTTAAGAAATACTGCTGGACCTAAAGAAAAGCTGCAACTTCCAAGAATATATTTGTTTATGATTGGGAGTTAGGGTTAATTATTAGCCTACTGTCAGGATCCAAATCTGTCTGGTAATTCAGAATGTAAACTTGATGAAACTGATAGATTTGTAACTATTCTGTGATGTGATTATTAGCTAAAACTTTAGTTCACACACTTTTGAAAAACAGAACATTTTCTTAGATAAATGAGAGAGTTTTCATGACACATTAATGGTTAAATATTTTTAAATAAATTTTATTACCTTGTAACAATAAAGGTTTTCAGTGATTTTATACTGGAAATTGTTAGTATATCAGTCTCCACTTCAGTTTTTTTAAAAAAATTTTTTAGTTTGAATGATTTTCACAAAGTGATAAAAGAATCATCTAGCCTGAAGGTGTTTGTTATAAAAATATCTGTAACTATTCTCCAGATTGATTTTCAGCAGATGCCCTTCCAAAAGGTAGCACTGGTAAAATGTTACATTTTTTCAGACTTTTGCTAGTGGTAATCATTCTTATGTCTCTACTTTCTTAATCAAGATAGTTCCAATCTTCGAAATATTGAAGCTTGAGAATAGACAAATTAATACAGGCTGCTGATAGGGAATACAAAGTGTTTAGACAGAAGAAAGAGGAGGGAAAACATTTGGGCCAGAGGTGGTATTTAGCAGGTTCTGATCAGTTCTGGAGAACTGGTAGCAGAAATTTTGAGTAGTTCGGAGAACTGGTAAATACCATCTCTGATTGGCCCCACCTCCATCTATTCTCTGCCTCTCGAGTCCCAGCTGATTGGAAGGAAATGGGGATTTTTGCAGTAACCTTCCCCTGGATTGGAGAGGGAATGGAGATTTTACAGTATCCTTCCCCTGCCACACCCACCAATTCACACCCACCAAACCATGCCATGCCATGCCCACCAAGCCATACCCACAGAACCAGAAGTAAATTTTTTTGAATCCCACCACTGATCTGGGCTGCAAAGTGGGTTTCTTTGTTTTGTTTTATGTAGATTTGTCTGCTTCTTTCTTTCTTTTAAAGTAGCTTTCAGCACACAAATCACCAAGTTGCTGATCAAAGTACATCAGCAAACTCTCACAAAAATTAAAAAATAATGCCTAGGATTTACCTTGTAGTAATAGTCCATGATTATATTAAGATAAATGTATCAACTCATTTTGTATAATTGAGGACATTGTTAAGTAAGATTTTGACTTCTCAAACAGAAGGCAGCTAAATCCAAGTCCAAACCTCACAGCACATCTGATGATGAAGACTCTCAACAAAATGTTTCTGGAAAAGAAACTGGACAATTATGCAGGTTAGTGACAATCATCACATCTTTTTAAAAAAATATTAAATAGAGGCCATACATTAAAGTGCACTTCTCCTGCAATACATGTAGTGATTGCCTTTTAAGAAATGAAGAATTACAGCAATACACTGCAGGGCAGAATATGGATTCATTCAGTTGTAAATGGAATAGAAGCCAATAATGCTTCATGTCTTAACTCATTATGTAATACATAATGGATTTACCATCTTTCATATGGGACTTACCATCAAGGTTCAGCGGGCCGGCTTGGAAGAGAGAGGCTGGCTTTTTAGGACTTGGGGTGAGTGGTGGCGAGCAGCGGCCGATGTGGATATGTCGGCGTTATAGCGGCCCCATGGAGCCCTGTAAGTCCTCGGTCTATTTCTGCCAGCTGGGAAGGCCTGTTAGCTGTGGTGAGACTTTCCCAAGGGACCCCTCTTGTTTGAGATCACGAGGAACTGCAGCCGTTATTTTCATCTTCGGCGGCAAAGGCCCCTCATCAGGGGCTCTTGGAGTCTTAGATGGCCGGATTTGACGATGGCCACAGAAATGTGGGCCATCCTAGGTCATTTTCCATCTACTGACCTGAACATTCCTGCCACCTAAGTTTCAACCCCGGCGGAGGAGATAACATCTTTATCATCTGAACCGACTAAGATTTGGATCATTAGCCATTCTCTTAATGCTTGGATGTATTCATCGGCGCAACTCCTTGCTCTGAGAGAGTCCCCCCTCTCTCAGATTTGGCCCTCCAATTTATCGAGGGCCTACCTTGATGACGGATTATGGAATCCCAGAGGTGGCATGCGCCAAAAGGGGTTTAGAAATTTTTAGCGTCTTGTTT
>NW_026681900.1:0-17163 GCF_028640845.1 Ahaetulla prasina | reverse complement strand
TCACAAAAATTCCAATGCATCAAACTGAACTTTCAGCATTACTTCATAAATAAAGTACTTACTGGTGGAGCCAGTCTTGCAAAATCATCATTCTGAAATTTGCAAAGAGCAGTGATGGCTAACCTTTTCCGGACTGAGTGCCCAAAGCAGCTCGCGTGCAAACCCCAAAAATGTAATGCCTGCAAGCCCCCCCACATGCGCCTCTGTGCATGCACGCACGGCCTTCCACAGCGCCCCCATGCATGCGCACACAGCCTTCCGCATGTGCCCTACCCCCACGCATGCGCAGCAGAGACTCAAAGGTCCTATTTTTCCTTTTATTATATCAAATTAATATAGTTATTGCATACATTTGCTCATATATATGCTTATATGATATGTATATATTTTATGTTTTATTTATTTATTTATTTATTCAATTTATATACCGCCCTTCTCCCGAAGGACTCAGGGCAGTTTACAGCTAAATAAAAGACAAATCTCACAAAAATTTAAAAACATTTAAAAAAGCTAATTCAATTAGGCCGAAACAGACTAAAACTATAATAAAACCCACATTAAACTACATTAAGCCAGCCCCATGATGAAACAAAAAGGTCTTTAGCTTGCGTCGAAAGGTCCAGAGGTCAGAGAGTTGACATATCCCTGGAGGCAGCTCATTCCAGAGGGCTGGAGCTTCCACAGAGAAGGCCCTCCCCCTGGGGGTCACCAGTCGACATTGTTTGACTGACGGCACCCTGAGGAGACCCTCCCTATGGGAGCGCACGAGTCGGTGGGAGGCTATTGGTAGCAGCAGGCGGTCCCATAAATAACCCGGTCCTATGCCATGGAGTGTTTTAAAGGTAGTTAGCAACACCTTGAATTACACCCGGAAGACCACCAGAAGCCAGTGCAACTTAAGAGGAGAGGTGTTACATGGGAGCCTTGAGTTACTCCTCTATTACCCGCAGCCGCATTCTGGACCAATTGAGCCTCCGGTGCTCTTCAAGGAGCCCCATGTAGAGAGCGCGTTACAGTAGTCCAGGCGGAAGTGACGAGGGCGTGACCGTGCATAGGAATCCCAGTCTAGGAAGGACGAACTGGCGATCAGGCTAACCTGATAAAAGCTCCTGGCGGCGGCCGGCCACACGCTCTTCTAAGGACAGCCATACATCCATGAAGACGCCTAAATTGTGAACCCTCCATGGGGCCAATGACTCGCCCCCAACAGTCAGCGATGGAATCATTGGCTGTACCGGGATGCCGCATCCACAGCCACTCAGTCTTGGAAGGGTTGAGTCGAAGCCTGTTCTTCCCCATCCATGTTGATGCTTGTGTATATTGTTGTGACAAAATAAAATTTAAAAAAAGTGGGCTAAAGAACTATCATTGATTTTTACAGAGCCTTATCAAATATTGTGCACAGTCTGCAATAATCAAATAATATTTGCAGTGCCATGCATGCTATAAATTTCACCTAAAGTTAGTATAAAGAGTCAATATACATCAGAATGTGGATATGAAATTATGGTTGGGTGTGTGTTCTCATTTCTATAATGTCACCTAAAAATCAATTGTGATTCATTGATACACTAAATCAATGTCAGCACCAGCACTCCTGATGCTATTTGAGGCAGTCTTTGTTAATATTTAAGTGCAATTGGCTAGCACTGATGCTTCCATGGAGTCGTTTCTCAGTGTCAACTTGAAGATGTCAGACCAACTCCCAGATTTCCCCAGCCAGCTGAGCTAAGCTGGCTTGGGAATTCTGGGAGTTGAAGTCCAAACATCTTCAAGTTGAAAAACACTGTTTTATAGCATTGTAGTTGAGAAGCAAGCTACACATTGAACCCTATAATATTTGCCAATGTACCCCATCCCAAAATTTCAATTTCAAATTTTACTTCAATATCTAAGGAGCAATCATGGAAAAGAAAATGGAGATGCACACCTACTGCCTGCTTATCTTTTCTCAGGTGTTCTCTGGTCCATATTTAAAATTCACACTGAGCCATGATGCATCCAACAGAGACCCACTGTTATCAAATGCAGACTCTGGAACAGGCATCAGTTCCACTGAAGCCTTCAGTTTTATGAATGTTGATAATAATGAACATCCTGGTAAGACAAAGGAGAGTTAAGACAATCTAGAAATCCAAATTTCTCTTCAATATTCTATCTCCATTATTTCCCTCTGCATCATGTGAGGACCAGATTACAATGATAAGGGACAGCAGGGCCAGTGATTCCATGCATTCTGAAGTAAAGGTGTGATCTTTTCAGACATGAAGAATTAAACAGATTCCTGTACTATTTGTTAGGTAACAGGATCACTAGATCAGAGGGAACAATATGGTACTTCTTGACTGTACAATTATTTTCTGTTATCTGGTAGAGTTCTAGTTTTTTTCATCTCTTTTAATTTCTATTCTTCACAAAAAATGGTTAGGAGAGGTGGATACATTATATACAGCCATTTTTTTTATGACAGGCAAAAATGATTTTGTACTTTAATGAGACTCTCCATTATAGAACCTTCTTGTTTGTAACCTTCTTGTTACAAATCTTCTACAGATTTCTCAAGGAGGTATTTGCCTTGTTTTGCTTTTAAGGCAGTTTGTTTAGTTTAAGTGAATTAGAACTTAGAACTTAGAAGAACAGAGTTGGAAGGGAGTTGGAAGGGACCTTGGAGATCTTCTAGTCCAATCCCCAGCTTAGGCAGGAAACCCTACACCACTTCAGACAAATATTTATCCAACATCTTCTTAAAAACTTCCAGTATTGGAACATTAACAACTTCTGGTGATTAATTGTTCTGTCAGGAAATTTTTCCTTAGTTCTAAGTTGCTTCTCTCCTTGATTAGTTTCCACCCATTGCTTCTTGTCCTACCCTCAGGTGCTTTGGAGAATAGTTTGATGCCCTCTTCTTTGTGGCAGCCCCTGAGATATTGGAACACTGCTATCATGTCTCCCCTAGTCCTTCTTTTCATTGAACTAGACATACCCAGTTCTTGCAATTGTTCTTCATGTTTTAGCCTCCAGTCCCCTAATCACCTTTGTTGCTCTTCTTTGCACTCTTTTTAGTCTTCACATCTTTTTTACATTGTGGCAACCAAAACTGAATGCAGTATTCCAAATGTGGCCTTACCAGGGCATTATAAAGTGATATTAACACTTCACATGTTCTTGATTCTATCCCTCTATTTATGCAGCCTAGAACTGTGTTGGCTTTTTTGGCAGCTGCTGCACATTTCTGGCACATAATTAAATGGTTGTCCAATAGGACTTCAAGATCCCTCTCAGTTACTACTAATGAGCGAGGTACCACATATACGGTACCTGTGCATTGTTTTTCTTGCCTAAATGTAGAACCTTACTTTTTTCACCGTTGAATTTCATTTTGTTAGATAGCGCCCAATGTTCAAGTCTTTCAAAAGCTTTCTGTATCTTAAACCTATCTTTTGGAGTGTTGGCTATTCCTGCCAGCTTGGTGTCATCTGCAAATTTGATGAGTTCCCCATCTATCCCCTTGTCCAAGTCATTGATGAGATGTTGGAGTACTGGGCCTAAAACAGAGTCTTGGGGTACTCCATTGCATGCTTCCCTCCATGTAGATGCAGTTCCATTGAGGACTACACATTGAGTGTGGTTGGTCATCCAGTTATGAATCCATCTGGTGCAGGGGTGAAATGCCATGTGCGCACTTCCAAACCAATAAGGAAGGTAAATAGATTTCACCCCTGATCTGGTGATGATGCTGTCTAACCCACATTTTTCTACTTTTTCTGGTAGTAGGTTATGGTCTACTTTATCAAATGCCTTACTGACATCCAAGTAATTTATATCAACAGTTTTCCTCTGGTCCACTAATTTTGGCACTTTGTCAAAGAATGCAATAAGATTAGTCTGGCATGGGACTTCCTGGCAGTGATGTCAGCATGGAGCGGGCGAGGGGACAATTCTGTTCCTGAAGCTCAAAATATCTTCATTAGGAGCCACTTTAGGGCATTGCCAAATGTGTAGAGAACGGCAAATCAAAGAGGGTCGGATAGAAGGACCCAGCGGGTCGGATAGAAGGCAACCCCCCAACTAGACTGGAGTGGCACTCTTAAATTCTAAAGAAGAAAAAGCCAGTCTCTAAGATCGGCCAGCTGCGAGAGTGGGACGTGAAAAGTGAAAGTGACAGCTTTGTTCTGGAGACGAGAGATCCTAGAAAGAGGTGAGGAGGTCTTGGCGAGAGACAGTGCAAAATTAGACAGGCGAAATGAGAAAAGACACAAAGTGTCGAGAAGGCAGTGACTAGAAGGGAGATAAAACCAGGACGGAAGAAACAGACCGATTTAAGAAAAGCACGGAGAAGGGGAGAGTCCAAATAGAGGAGTGATTAATAGACATTATATAAAACAAATAGAGGAGTGTAAAGACTAGGAACAGAGAGTGTGAATGACAGTGTTTAGTAAATATTTTGGAAGCATTAAGTAAACAGGAAAGTGGAAAGAAGATTGGAGGAGGCACCATCTAGTGGACCGGTGGACACATTAAAGGCAAGGAAAATCTGGAGAGAAAAATGATGCACACTGACTTAAATGAAATGGTATGAATGAATTGAATTAAGGTATAGATGCATAACTGATAACTGTATAGGTGAACTGAGAGAAGAATAAGTATTGTATTGTAAAGAAAGATATGTATTTAAATAAGAGGGAAAATAGATATTTAGATATTTAGAATACTGTATATCTATAAGTTCTGCGAATAGAGACATAAAAGCAGTAAGATTAATATAACAGATAATATATAAGTGTGAGACAAAAATAAGAAAATAGAGTTGTTAAACTCTGTTAAGGTTTGTAAAAGCAAACCTTAGCATTAAAGAAAACTTGAATAGAGGTGTACTAATATATGTTAACGTGGAAAAATATTGTACAGGCAATAAAGATGTCTAGCTCAGCGACAATAAACAATACAGGCAAAAAAGCAGCCACAAATATTACACCAACAGACTCTTCCACAACCCAAAGATCGATACTGACTATGATAGGGAAAGAAAAAACAGAATAGGCAACGAGTTCACAAAATATGCAGATAGCATTACAACTGATACAGGAAATAATATTGAAGACCCAGGAAGCAATAGAGGAGAATCAGCTGAGGAGACAAGGGTACATCATAAAGAAATTAAAGAGGAAATTGGGGAGATGAAAAGTGAGATAAAAATATCTTGTAATATTGTTTATCTTCCTGTTCCCTAATTTCAAATGTCAATTTGCTCTTCTCAGCACATTCCATTATTTTCTTAATAAGGTCATCTTGTGTTGGTATTTTCTCATTTTTCCAATTTTTAGCAAACACAATTTTAGCCACTGTTAATAAATTCACAATAAAATATCTCAATTCTCTATTATATATTTCAGATATGATCCCCAATAAAAAAAACCTCTGGTTTGAAATCTATGTCTTTTTTTATCATTTTTTCCAACCACATGTGGATTTTAGTCCAATATCTTTTAGCTTCTACACACTTCCACCACATATGGTAATATGAAATCGGTATCTGATGACATTTCCAACATTTTTCTGATTTGTTCTTGAACATGCTGGCTATTCTCGTCAGGGGTGATGCCATCTGTAAAACATCTTGTACAAATTCTCTTTGTATGCCATATGTCATTTTATAATTTTGTAATCACAATTTTTGCCATTTCTCTAGATCAATCCATGTCCAAAATTTTTCCCCCAAGCAATCATTGTTTCTTTAACTTGTTCTTCTTCCAATTTAACCTCTATTAAATATCCATATAATTTTTTATTACATTTTCATCAGTACCTGTTAAAATTTTATCTACGTTAGTCAAGTTGTTATAAAATCTTTCTGTCTTGGAATCTTTATCATACCTAGAATGTATTTGCAAATAAGAAAACCAATTCATTTGTATGCCTTTTAGTTCTAATTCTTGCATAGATTTAAGTTCACCCTTTTCATTCAATAATTCACTATATCTAGCAATTTGTTCCTTTCTAAATGTATGAAAATGCTTCAATAGTTAATAATAATAATAATAATAACAACAACAACAACAACAACAACAATAACAATAATAATTTAATTTTTATACCGCCCTTCTCCCGAAGGACTCAGGGCGGTTCACAGCCAGATAAAAAAACCAACAATAAATAGATACTGAAGGGAACATATATACTAAAATGCTAGAATTGTTTCCTGCAACATATATACTGATGTCTTTGTATACCTGCATTTCCTTTCTCATGAAGAACATACTTACTGCTGTAAAAGTACATCCTTCCTGCATTAACCTGCATTAAGATCTAAAAACCTCCATAAAATGCCACTCTGTTTCCCATAAGATCTCAACTAGCAGAAGCAATCTACACACCTTTGTAGTGCTCACCTTTGTAGTGCTAATAGGGGACCAAGTGGCTAAAGACCTTTACTATGGGATACACAAACCAGATTCCAGGATATGCAGATGCCAGTTGATGGTTTATGACATCCCTAAAGATACTTCAAAGACCTCCTTTTGGTATAAAAGAGAACATTGCTTTGTATCAGGTTTGTAGTTCCTTCCTTGCATGTATGCACCATCTATATGTTCGGAACGACTATCCATTTGAATCTGATCAGAATTAAATGCTATTTTACTCAAGCCTCTGTTTAAGTCTCTTGATTGGCAGTTATGAGCTTAGACATATTAATAAATGAACCTTACATTTGGCGCCCAGACGTGGGGCTCGAAGGCAATGCTTTTCTTCGAAATGGCTACATTTAGCCCCCCACAATTCTGAACTCCATTGAAGTTCAGCAGGGCTTCAAAACAGTGGGCAGGAAAAACTGGCATGGGCCATAGACAATGTCAAAGAGCGCTCCCAGTACGTTTGAACTGGTAATGTTGGACTGGCCGGATGCCAGCAAATCCTGATTTCAGCCAGACCTGAATGCCCCATTGAGGATTGAACCGGGTATGGGGAAGATTGTACTATCCTAGGTGAGTAGAAATTTTTTCGGGGGGAGGTAAGAGAGGAGTGTTGCTTTGTGTGTGCGTGAATGAGAGGAGGAAATTCCTACTAGAGGTTTGCTCTCCAGGTGAGTGCGGAGATCCAATTTGCGGTTCTGATTATTCATGAGAATATCAGCCAGAGCGGATCGCTTTGAAAGGCGGGTGACTGTTGGAATAAAAGTCTGCAGTGAAAGGGTCGTTCTGGTCAAAACTCTGAGCTTGAAAGGGGAGCCCAAGAAATCCTTTTGATAAAAGGAGAGTTTGTCAGTTCCGAGCCTAGGAAGTAGAGCCTAGGGCCCGAGAAAGCCCCTCACTGGACAAAAGCCCTTGGAAAGAAAGGGAGGGTTTACTCAAAACCCCTGACGGAAGAAGCCGAGAAAGTCTTGAGGACAAGACGGGTCTGACCAGAACTCCGAACTATCCCAAGCCCAAGAAATTCTTTTGGAAAAAGAAATTGAGGAAATTGTGTAATAAATGGACTTTGCTAAAAGATGACACTGGGAAACAAATTTGGCCTCATGGCGGTACTCTAGATATGAAAATCCTGATAGCACTTAGACCACGATTAAAGCCTAGCCATATACCCTACTGGTATTGCTGGGCTGAACTGTCCAAAAATAAGGAACCTTTGAGGGAAAGAAATCCAACCAGCGAGGAGGAGAAAAACACAGCAAAAATAATGGCCCCACTAATAAGTAAACCTATGCCTGGGAGACCGAGGGGTCAGCTAGAATACATCCTATCACACACCCCATTTTCAGCCTCAGACCTAGTAATTTGGAAAAAGGAGGCACCATCCTTTAGGGCTGACCCCCTTACAGTAATTCAGACTCTCAAGGCCATAATAGAGAGCCATAATCCATCATGGGGAGACATGAACCAGCGGTTGCATGTCTTCTTAACAAAAGATGAGTTATTAAAATTATTTGAGAAAACTGATGAGATTGCCAAACAGCCAGTTATAGCCGCTCCAGGCCAGGTAGCCCAGGCCCAGGTAGTCTGGCCATTACAGCGCCCTGACTGGGACTATAATGATAACAACCACTGGGCTACATACACCAGGGCAAAGGAAAACCTATTGGAAGCCCTGGAAGAAATTGGGAAAAAACCCTTAAATTGGTCAGAATTCCAGAGAATAACCCAAAGAGAGCAGGAGAACCCAGACGCCTTTTGGGTCCGACTCTCTGAGGCAGCCACGACTTATGCCCACCTCGATCTCAGCTGCCAGAAGGACCAGAGGATATTAGCCTCAGCCTTCGTTGACCAATCTGCCCGTGATATAAAAGAACATTTCCACAAAATAGTGTCTAACTGGTCCTCTTTAGAGATATCGGAGTTGAGAATTGCCAACTTCGTTTATGACCAGCGGGACAAACTGAAGGAGGAGGAAAAGAAAGGAGGAGTTAGAAAAGGAAAAGACAAAGAGAAAAAGGAAGTCAGAAAGACATGAGGAATTACAAATATTTGCGGCTCTGCATGACAGCACAAGGCCACCGCAACAGCAATTGGGCGATAGGGCGGTGTGACAAAATTGGAGTCCCAACACATAAATGCCGACATTGTTTCAGATGCGGAGGAAAGGGACACCTAAGTTGGCACTGTAATCAGACCCAAACCCATTCCCGGTATAGCGCACCGCCCAAAACCCTTCGGGGAGAAAATGATTTTCATTATCCTCCGAACGGAGAAACAATTATCATCGAACCACCAACAGCCCCACTTCCAATATAATCCAGCCCACCTAAACAACCGCAATGGTCCAAGAAACCCGGACTGGGAACTGGAAAGGGACCCAGATACTCAATGACTAGAGAAAGAAGAGAATGAGTTCATGGCCACGCTCCAAGGGCTCACAATTCCCTTAAGGGACGGTCCCGAAGGGGAGCCTATGATCTCCCTTCTCATAGAGGGAAAAGAATATAACTGCCTAGTGGACACTGGGGCGACTGCCTCACTAATTATCAACCCACCCCACAAAGACTCAATAAAGAAAGGTGCTCAAGATAATATAGTAGGAGTGGGGGGAAAGTCATCCCGGTAGAATTTACCAAAGATTTAACAGTCGAATTAGGTCCCTTTTCATTAAAACATGGCTTCACCATCTGCCCTCAATCTCCAGTCTCCCTTTTAGGAAGAGACCTCCTATGTAAATTGGGTAGCACCATAAAATGTGGGAAAAGGGGCCTCACCCTAGACATCCCCGGAAAGAAAACTTTCCTACTAGCCACCCACCCACCCCCGCTACATGCGGATTTAGCAACTTTGCCCCTCACTTTGGGGCTGGATTCAACTGAAGTGGGACTTTTAAAAGGCCACCCGGTGACAATAAAAGTGAAAACTGACGCCCACCATGCATCCCACAATACAAGATTCAAGCGGAGGCCATTGAACCAATACGCAAACTGATTAAAGCCTATCTGGAACAGGAGTTTTGCAGAAATGTACCTCCCATGTAATACCCCAATTTTCCGTAAAAATCAAAGGTGGATGAGAATGGGAATCCCATTTATCGTTTTGTTCACGATTTGAGGGCCGTCAACAGTCACGTGATACCTAGAGCGATAGTGCGAACCCGCAACAATAATTACGGAAGTAGGCTTCCGCCACCACTTCACCATGGTGGATCTTTGTTCTGCTTTTTAGCATTCCGGTAGATTCAGCATCACAATACTTATTTGCCTTTACTTGGGAGGAACAGCAATATACTTGGACCCGTTTGCCTCAAGGCTACGGAGTCTCCCACCCTTTTCTCCCAAATTTTGAGGAACGATCTATCTTCCATAGACTTACCAGAAAAATCTATATTAATCCAATATGTAGATGATTTGTTGCTAGCATCAGAAAGTGAGCAGGCATGTAAACGTGATACTTTACATCTATTGAATGCCTTAGCGGAGAAGGGACATAAAGCCACCCCCACCAAACTGCAATATTTGAAACAAGAAATAACGATTTGGGCTACATAATTGCGCCTGGAATACGGAAACTAGCTCCCAGCATAGAAACTATATTGGCCATGAAAAGCGACAAGTAAGGGCACTCCTAGGGTCCTGGGATTTTGTCGCCCTGGATCCCATCGTTTGGGAACTAGCAAAACCCTGATACTTAACTACTAAAAACATGCCAGATCCTATAGAATGGACAATATCTTTAGACCAGCATATCGAGAGAATTAAAAAAACACTAGCTTCAGCCCCGGTATTGGGTTTGCCTGATTACAAAAAACCATTTACCCTCTTCATACACGAAAAACTAGGCATTGCATCGGGAGTTCTAACACAGAGCTGTGGTCTAGCTCAGCGACCCGTGGCATACTATTCAGTAAAGTTAGATCCGGTAGCCCGGGGAACACTCCCCTGCTTGAGGGCAGTAGCGGCCATGGTAGAAATAGTAAAACGATCCAAGGACCTAGTCCTCGGATGGCCGCTGACTCTAAAAGTACCCCACGAAGTGTTTGCTATTCTCCTAAAATCGCAAATGCAAGCCTTCACACAGCGGCGTCTAGCGCAATACGAGGCGGAATTGTTTACATCTGACCACATCACATTTGAGCGGTGTAGCACCTAAACCCTGCTACCCTATTACCCACAGAACAATCGGATAATAACCTCCATGATTGCCTCCACCTAATACAGGATGCAGAGCTACCAGATTTAACTGACAACCCTCTAGAAAATCCAGATCTTGAATTATTTACAGATGGCTCCTCTTATATGCACGAAGACAGAAGGGTTGCAGGAGCAGCAGTAGTCTCTCTCCATGAAATCATTTGGGCTGAGCCACTAACCCCCTCACATAGCGCTCAGGCAGCAGAACTTATTGCACTAACCAAAGCTTGTGAAGCAGCAGAAAATCAGTCTGTTAACATATATACTGATTCAAGATATGCATTTGGTGTTTGCCATGCCACAGGAGCACTATGGAAACAACGGGGTTTCCTCACATCAGCTGGTCAACAAATCATATGCAGCTCTGGTCTCCAAACTATTACAAGCCATTCAATTACCAGGAAATAGCAGTCATTCATTGTAAAGCCCATCAAACGGATGACTCTTTGATTACAAAAGGAAACAAATACGCTGATGCAATAGCCAAATGGTAGCCACGAACCTCTCCACAAGTCACTATTGCTCCAGCAATAAGAGCCAACCCAGAAATCCCATATAAGGACTTCCTTGAAGAAGGAGAAGCCCAAATGTGGGAAGGAAAATTAGGTGCAACATTTTCTAATGGATTTTGGAGAGTCCCAGATGGCAGACCCATAGCCCCACGTCGCCTCATACGCCTAATTTGCCAGAGGCTACACTCGAAAGGCCATTGTGGGACCCAAGCAATAGTGGATGCTGCTAGAAGGGTATGGCATGCTCCTGGAATTTATACAGAGGCAACCAGAGTGACTAGCACCTGTAAAACATGTCAGGCTAATAACAGTACCTCCAGAAAAAGCATCCATGAGGGGGGCAGACCATGGGCACAAAGACCCTTTGAACGGGTTCAAATGGACTATATTCAATTGCCTAAAGCAAATGGATACCAATATGCCCTCATATGTAGAGACCAACTAACACACTGGGTAGAGGCTTTCCCTTGTCGCCATGCTACAGCCTTGGAAACTGCCAAACACCTCATTAAAGACATTGTACCCAGATTTGGGGTACCAAGTGTACTAGATATGGATAGGGGCAAACATTTCATAGCCCAAGTTCTCACCTATATATACCAAGCACTTGGCATTACCCAGAACCTGCATTGCCCCTACTCCCCATCCTCATCAGGTGGAACAGAGAGCAAACAGAGAGGTACAAACCTTATTAGGTAAGCTCTGCCAAGAGACACACCTCTCATGGCCACAAGTCTTACCAATCGCCTTATTTTACATTAGAACTAGACCTAGAAAGGATATAGGAATATCCCCTTTTGAAATCCTTTTTGGACGCCCACCTGATATCCTGCAGGGCCTCGATCCTCAGTCCCTCAGCTTGGACATGCATATCTTTCAGCCAGGAAACCCAAAGGCTATTTAAAAGACAAAGAAATACAGGAAAAGAACATCAGATAGAGATAAGCCGAGTTTTCAGCACGCTTTTGTGCTGAAAACGCCCCTCGGCTTATACTCGAGTTCACGCTCGAACCCCGCACAGGAGGGGGTACCGAACGGACTCCCATGGGAGGGACGGGGAGCGGGCCCGCCGAGGTCTCGCGGGATTTGTCGCCCCCAGGCCGGCCCCCATTCCCGTGTCTGGTGGGCGGACGGCGCAAACTTGGCGGGGTGTGCCTTGGCGCGGGAAGCCCTGGTGGTGCAGTGAGAGGGCTGGGCAGGGCCGCCAGCCTTCTCGGCTGAGGAGGAGGTTTCCCGACCGCGAGCTTCGCCGCGCGAGAGCCACCCAAAGGCCAGAAGAAAAGGTCATTCCATCGGATAATGGGCGGCTCCTTCCTCTCCGCCTTACCCATGCTGTGCGAGCCCGGCTGGGCTGCACCCCCGCCGCCGCCGCTCCTTCCTCAGCCTCCCGGGGCTCGCGCTCTAGCAGCCGCCAAGCTCAGGCCGGACTCGGCAGCTCCCCATCAGCACTCGCAGGCGCGATTCGGGCAGGAGGAGTCGGGCTCGCTCTGTGGCGGTGGCGCCGCTGCCGCCGCCGCCACCACCGCCACGGAGCGAGCCCGACCCTCCTGCCCGAATCGCGCGGCGAGTGCTGATGGGGAGCTGCCGAGTCCGCCTGAGCTTGGCGGCTGCTAGAGCGCGAGCCCCGGGAGGCTGAGGAAGCGGCGGCGGCGGGGTTGCAGCCCAGCCGGGCTCGCACAGCATGGGTAAGGCGGAGAGGAAGGAGCCGCCCATTACTCGATGGAATGACCTTTCTTCTGGCCTTTGGGTGGTTTCGCGGGCGGCGCAGAGCGCAGCGCCATCCCGCCCACGACCCTCAAACTCGCGTTCCGCTTGGTAAATTGAGACGCCCGGTGAACAAACAATGCAGCAACTCAGAGCAAGCGGCGATTGGCCAAGCTCAACCAGTAGAAAAAGGTTCTCCCGTGTCGTCATTGTTGCTAGGCAGATGTTCAGGCGCAACGGAGAGAGAAGAGGGGAAAACCCTCCTCCCTCAGCCGAGAAGGACTGCACCGCCAGGGCTTCCCGCCAATGCATAGCCTGGCGGGAGTTACTGCAGCTCACCTGCCCCGCCCCAACTGGTGGTGTTAGCAGCAGCTGCCGCTTAGCAAAAAGGTCGCCGCCCAAAACTCCTCGCCTTCTCCTGGGAAGGGCTGGATGGCTAGCCGAAGGGTTGAATAAGCAAGCCAACCTCCTCCCTCCTCCCTCCTCTCCCCGCAAGCGAAAGAGCTGCTTCCCATTGGAAGAGAGAGAGAGAGAGAAAGGAGGGCCGCCTCCCTTCTTTCATTCTTTCTTCTCCTCCGTGCTTCAGAAGCTGGGCGTGTGTGCGCGCCTAGTCCCCTTCTGTTCCGTGGCGCTGGAAGAGAGAGAGAGAGAAAGGAGGGCCGTTCCTCCCTTCTTTCATTCTTTCTTCTCCTCCGTGCTTCACCGTGTTGGGCGACCTGGAGCAGCTGCTCTTCAGCCAGATGCTCGTGAGTCAGCCTGCCCCTTCCTTCCCGTGGGGGTCTGCCTTGCTGGTGAAGGTTATTGGGGCTTTTGAGCAAGGGAGGAGGAACGCGAGCACCGCCTTCGCTGGCATTCCGGGATTTCCTTTGTTTAGAGCTGGGAATCCTCCTTCCCTTTGCACTCCCTCCCTCTCCCTCTCTCTCTCTCTCTCTCTCACACACACACACACACACACAGACTTCTAAAGTCGATTGGCACAATGCTAAGCAAACACAGCAGTGGGTCAAGGGTGAAGGGCTAGGAACCTGGCAGGTGAAAGGTTGAGCGACATGAAAGGCAAAGACCACAATTGTTTTAAGAAAGAAGCTTTAGCAGGAGGGGGGATGGAGGGTGTTTTAAGTTTTGGCAAACAGCCAGGCCAACTGTATTGGAGAAGGTCACACAACTGGCCTTAACATTTTAGCTGCTGTCTTTTCCTCACACTTGGGTTTAATGATATTAGAGATCCTTATTGCCCTGCCAAAAAAAAAAAAGAGCCACCCCAACGTCTATGAAAATTAACCTTCTCTGCCAAGAGACACTGTGCAGGGTATTTTCACTATTGGTGTGCATACAGGCTTAGATTTGTGCTGGGTTCTTAGTGCTTAGAGCACTGACCTTCAGAGGCACCCTGGTCCCTTGGAAGCTAAAGGAGGACTCATTTTCATGCTTGCAGTTGTATTGTCAATTTCTGTGAGACAATGTTGTTGAAGTAACTCACTCACTCATTCATTCATTCATTCATTCATTCCTTGTGTGTCCAATCACACTTAGCCAATAAAAATTCTATTCTATTCTATTCTATTCATTCATTCATTCATTTTATTTTGTCAAATACATATTAAATAATTATATAAATATAAGCATGAATTGAATACATAAAAGGAATACAACTAAAGGGAACATTAGGACAGGGACGGTAGGCACGCTGGTGCTCTTATGCACGCCCCTTACAGACCTCTTAGGAATGGGGTGAGGTCAATACTAGATAGTCTTTGGTTAAGGCTTTGGGGATTTTGGGAAGAGACCAGAGTCAGGTAGCACATTCAGTCATTAACAACTCTGTTACTGAAGTCACATTTTCTGCAATCTAGATTGGAGAGGTTCACTTTTAAGTTTGAATCTATTGTGTTCTCGTGTATTGTTGTGGTTGAAGCTGAAGTAGTCATTGATAGGAAGTACATTGTAGCAGATAATTTTATGAGCTATGCTCAGGTCATACCAAAGGCGGCGTAGTTCTAAATTTTCTAAAGCTGGGAATCCTCCTTCCCCCTTTTGCACTTTTATTGTTTTTCGTTCAAATAAATATTCATGTTATTTTACTTGGCTCTATCTTTATTTTTTACATTGACCAGTAGCTGCCTCATTTCCCACCCTCGGCTTATACTCGAGTCAATAGTTTTTCCCAGTTTTTGTGGTAAAATTAGGTGCCTCGGCTTATATTCGGATCGGCTTATACTCGAGTATATACGGTAATTAGGTCACACAGACATAGCCGACCAAATAAAGAAATAGATTAGATCAGGACAAGATTCAATCACAAGCCTAAATAGATTAACTTCAGTCAAAGCATATGGAAAACAACTAACGGAAGGGAGAATACTTGAGGAAATCAAATCGTTAGAATGAACAGATTAAACCAGAACGCACGCCCGAACACGAAACCCACCCACATTAACATAATCAGAAAGACAAAACACAGAAAACTTAGCAAGCACATACACAAAGGGAAATCCCATCAAGTACTCCCAAAACAAAGAAATGAAAAGGGAAAAAGAGTATAAAAAATGTACACTTACTGTATATGGTTGTCAGCTCACCCAGGAACGCGGTCCTTGCGCTTGCTGGATTCGTCTTCCTGAAAAATAAAGAAACCTCGCTTTCACGCAGCTCGCTTCGATCTCAATTCTTCTAATACATCGGCAACGCCCAATCTGCTGGAGAGGCTCTCCCAGCCGGAAATTCAACCCATTCGGGAACGATCTATCAGTAACAATCAAAGTTGCTTTTAAATCCATCTGGCCAACCTACTAGCATGGGAGCCTGGCCTCCAGAAGGCAGCTTTGATTTAGATTTTGTTAACAAATTTGCTGATTTTTGGCGACCATCAGACAAACTGAAGAGCAATCCTTTATTGGTTTCTTTTCAACCTCCTCTGTCAGCCAGAGATTCAGAGAGCGTGTGGGCTCACTCCAACATCCTCTTCTAAAAAATTGGCCCTTGTCACTTTCAGAGAAAGAAACAAACTAGGCAAAATGTCTGAAGAGGAAGAAGAGTTTCCCCCACACCATATTACGATGCAAATGCTGTGCTTTTATATTCAATTGGAATTCCCACCTTGCAGGGAATTCCCCCAAAGATATGTAGAACTTGTTCAATGTGTAATAGACACTCACGGACCTAATGTGCCTGATGAGATCAGCCCCTGTGTTCCCTCATCCTCCAGAGAACTAGGATTTTGTCCTGCAAGGATTAAAACTGAGTGTCCCAAAAGAAAAACAGTAAACTTCCACTTCCATCAGATCCTTCAAAATCCCCACCTTTTCTGAATCGTTTGAAGGATACTGCAAGTTTACTGACTTCAATCCTGATGATGTTTTGCTGAAAATAGCTTTTGTGGGTTAAAGCACCTTCCCCAATAAGAAAGAAATTGCAAAACTGCAAAACCCCACTGCTAGGCTTAGAAACCCCAACACAAAGAAACGTAAGAAATGAGAATGCAAAAGCAAGCCGCTCTTTTAGCAGCTGCTTCCTGGAGTCCCCAAAGAAGAGGGAGGGGAACTTCAGTTAATCCCTGGAGTGCTTCCATCCATAGAGATCAATGTTGTCTTCAATTTGGCCATTGGAGGAGATAATGCCCCTTGAACAACAATGTCCCAGTTCAGTCACTGGGCGGGTCACCCTCATCAGCCTAGACCCCTGAATTTTATCCTGAAAATTGATGGGGCTCTGGAGGGCCAATTGCTTCCCTCAGACTCCCTGATGGAACTAAAAGTAGGGGACAGATTTCACTCTTTGAGTGACACAAGCTACTTTCAGGGACCATCACTCAAGCATTCCTTTCTAAATATTGCCACAATGTTTTGGGAACACATTGGGAATGTTTTGGGAAAAGATTTCCTAGCAAAAAGCTGGGAGCAGTTATAAAATGCACTCAGCAGGGAGACCCCCTTAAAATTTCCCCAGAAAGGGCTTATCTGTTTCCTGGAAAAGTGAATGATCCTTAATAGCCCTTACTCTTAACAAGATAAATGCCCAGAACACCCCAGGGCAGAGACACGTAGTAACATTTTAGTGCTTAAAGAGGTAGATTCAATAGGTAAAAGTAAAAAGCTCACATCAAGTAACCATAGAAGAGATGGTTACTTTATGCTGTTATGTGTGGTAAGAAGACCCAGGATCAATTTGGTGTGAGTTCTCTTAAAATTCTTGGATACTCATCCACTATGATAGCATGTAGAATTGAATGGGATTGAATTGATTGTGATTTGTATGGTCAAACTGGCAAATTACTTAAACTTCTCAGCTTGGAACTGTGGAAAACTGGGAGTAGCTAGAGCCCACAATCACATTCATGATTTAAAC
>NW_026681899.1:10000-12500 GCF_028640845.1 Ahaetulla prasina | reverse complement strand
AGAAGACAGTTAGAAGGAGGGTTGGGGCTGGGGCTGGGGTTAGCTTTAGGGTTAGGGTTAGGGTTAGATCACCATGAATTCCTAAAGCAAAATGAAGGTCGCCAATGAATTCGCACCACATCAGGCTGCGGATCGGGCTTTTCTTCCTTTCCAGGTAAAAGATACGGAAACATCCCATTGGAGGTAAACCCCTTAGGGTTAGGGTTAGGCTGGGGCTGGGGCCGGGGCCGGGCAGGGCTGGGGTTAGCGTTAGGGTAAGGGTTAGGGTTAGGTTTGATCGCCTTGAATTCCTAGAGCAAAATGGAGGTCGCCAATGAATTCAGCGCATCAGTATGCCGAGAAGGGTGCTGGCTTTGTAAGTCAGGCTTTTCTTCCTTTCCAGGTAAAAGATATGGGAAAATCCCATTGGAGGGTAAACCCCCTAAGGGTTGGGGTTGGGGTTGGGGTTGGGGCTGGGGCTGGGGCTGGGGCTAGGGTTAGGGTTAGGGTTGCTTAGGCTTAGGCTTAGGTTTAAGGTTAGGGTAAGGGTTAGGGCCGGGGCCGGGGCCGGGGCCGGGCAGGGGCAGGGGCTGGGGCGGGGCCGGGGGCAGGGCCGGGGCGGGGCCGGGCCAGGGTCAGGAGGAGTGTGAGGTCTCACCTCTCCAATCTTCCCAAGAAAGCAGGACTCTTGAAACTGCAGACGTTTTCCCAGAAGGTAGACCGGTCCCGCCCGCCTCACGGTAGACCGGTCCCGCCGCATCCGCGGATGGCCCCGAGGCCGGGCGGCGGGACCGAGGCTTCGGCGGAGCTGCCCGACCGAGGGTCGGGATCCGTCCCGCCGATGCCGCCGCGCGGTCCGCAGACCGGTCAGGCCCGAGGCTCCGGCGCCGGGATCCCGTCCCGCGCCCGCGCCCGGTAGACCGGTCTCCCTGCCCGACGGGACGGCTCCGGGGCGGGCGGCACCGCGGCCTCGGCGGAGGTGCCGGACCGAGGCCGAGGCTCCGCGCCGGGATCCCGTCCCGCGCCCAGGCCCGGTCCGGTCTCCCTGCCCGACGCGGACGGGGCCGGGGCCGGGCGGCGGCACCGCGGCCTCGGCGGAGGTGCCGGACCGAGGCCCGAGGCTCCGCGCGGGATCCCGTCCCGCGCCCAGGCCCGGTAGACCGGTCTTCCTGCCCGCCGCGGACGGCTCCGGGGCCCGGCGACGGCACCGCGGCCTCGCCGGAGGTGCCCGACCGAGGCCGAGGAGGGAGCCGGATCCCTCCCGCCGAGGCCGCCGCGACAGGTCCGGGAGACCGGTCCTCTGCCCGCCCGGACGGCTCCGGGCCCGCGATGGACCGCGGCCTCGGCGGAGGTGCCCGACCGAGGCCCGAGGCTCGCGCGGGATCCCGTCCCGCTCAAGCGCCTGCCGCCCGTTCGGGGCCGGAGACCGGTCCCACTGCCCGACGCGACGGCTCCGGGGCGGGCGACGGCACCGCTGCCTCGGCGGAGGTGCCGGACCGAGGCCGAGGCTCCGCGCCGGGTCTCGTCCCCGCGCCCAGGCCCGGTAGACCGGTCTCTCTGCCCGACGCGGACGGCTCGGGGCCCGGGCGACGGCACCGCGGCCTCGCCGGAGGTGCCCGACCGAGGGCCGAGGAGCCGGAGCCGATCCCTCCCGCCGAGGCCGCCGCGACAGGTCCGGGAGACCGGTCCCTCTGCCCGCGCGGACGGCTCCGGGGCCCGCGACGGGACCGAGGCCTCGTCCGAGGTGACGGACCGAGGCCCGAGGCCCCGGCGCGGGATCCGTCCCCGCGCGCCAGCGGCTGCCGCCGCGCTGGTCCGGGAGACCGGTCCCTCTGCCCGCCGCGGACGGCTCCGGAGCCGGGCGACGGGACCGAGGCCTCGGCCGAGGTGGGCGATCGAGGCCCGCCGGCACGGCGCCGGATGTGGTCCTCCTCTCCGCCGGTCGCCGCACCCAGGCCCGGTAGACCGGTGGTGTTTCTCTGGGAGTGGAGCCGCCCCGTCCCGGTCCACTCGGAAGGCGGACAGGGGGCGGACTCGGCGGCTGCGGCCGGCCTCGGCATCCGGGAGTCCCGGCGTCGCCCGGCCGCGGACGCCGGAAACTCCCACGGCGTCGAGGATCCCAAAGCCGGGTTCGCCAGGTGCGCGGAGATTTCTGGCGACTGGGTTTTCAGAACCCTTGAGGCGTGCCGGTCTACCGGCTCCTCCACCGGCGGCAAGTACACCGTGCTGTGCCGTGCGGCGCCACCCGTCCGCGGCAGGGACCGCTCTCGTTCGCCCTGGGGAGGGCCGGCGGGCGGTCGGGGCGGTCCTCCTTCTCCCCGATCGATCGTGGACTCCGCGGTCGCCTCGGGGAGGACCTCCAGCGGGCCGGCCCTCCGCGGGCGGGCGGTGTTCAGGCGGAGCGGGCGCCTCCCGCCTCGGCGACCGACTCAAGCGTCGCTTTCGCGGGCCCGGATCCTCCACCCGGTGGGTCGAGCCCCGCCTCCTCCCGCTCGGGCGCGGCGTGCCGTCGGCCCCGCGC
>NW_026681898.1:10000-36524 GCF_028640845.1 Ahaetulla prasina | reverse complement strand
TGTTGAGTCCATTTGGGATGAGTTTGATCCTGTGGCTCCCGAGGACGTGGACAGGCTGTTGGGGAGGCTTCACGGCACGACATGTTTACTGGACCCGTGCCCTTCCTGGCTGGTATTGGCCACTCAAGGGGTGACACGAGGCTGGCTCCAGAGGATTATCAACGCTTCTTTGTTGGGAGGGGTTTTCCCTGCCGCCTTAAAAGAGGCGGTGGTGAGACCCTCCTAGAAGCCTCCTGGACCCAGCTATTTTGGGTAATTATCGTCCAGTCTCCAACCTTCGCTTTGTTGCGAAGGTTGTAGAGAGTGCCGGCGACAGGTACCTAAATTTGTATATTGTACCGTCTGTTTTATTCTTGCCTGTACACCGCCCTGAGTCCTTCGGGAGAAGGGCAGTATAGAAATCAAATAAATAAATAAATAAATTTGGTAAGATTGATACAATTGGTATTAAATTCTCAAACTGGATAGAAAGCAGAGCCACAGTGGCGCAGTGGTTAGAGTGCAGTACTGCAGGATACTTCTGCTGACTGCCAGCTGACTGCAATTTGGCAGTTCGAATCTCACCAGGTTCAAGATTGACTCAGCCTTCCATCCTTCCGAGGTGGGTCAAAGGAGAACCCAGATTGTTGGAGGCAATAGGCTGACTATGTAAACTACTTAGAGAAGGCTGTAAAAAAGCACTTTAAAGTGGTATATACCCTGTTTCCCCGAAAATAAGACATCCCCTGATAATAAACCCTTCAACAGAAAAAAGGAAATAAGAGGAAACAAATTGATGATAATTTACAAATGTGGTGATTTTGAGAAATATATGTGATAAATGGAGAAATAAGATAATGAAATGAAATAAGATTAAGATTGGAGGTTAGGGCGGGTGGTAATATTGATTATACATTAAATATTAAGTAGAGATGAAAAATAAAAAAAGTGAATAATATGGCAGAAATTGAAATATATAAATTATATTTGGGAAGTACATTATAAGCTGTAAATTTTGATTTGGTCAATACTCTATTCAGAAAAAAATGTACTTTTTTATGTTTAAAAAAATAATTTTTTTTACACAAAATAACTCAAATAATACTAAAAGATTGAAAAGTTGAAAAACTTGAAGGCTACTTTTCCTTTGCTTCTTTGCACATTTGATCCTGAAATGCAAATACATTTTAAATACAAATACTATTTCAGTGGCTATGAATTCACAGCACCACATGCAATGATAGAGTTCACTGTGTGATTCCACTACTTGCATAAACACAAACACACGTATTCCTTGACAAATGCGTTCATGTTTATGGTTCTGCACTTGGCTTCGATGGCTCAAGTGATCTTTCTCGCCCAAGTGATCCTGCTAGTGCCTTCTTTTTCATTAGGAGCGCGGCTTGGTGTCACTTCGTTTTCTAATCTAATTTTCAGAGCCAATTATGATTCCATTATCTCCGTGATTGTGCGGCGGTTGGCTTGTACACGGTGTTTAATCGGCAACTTCCAGGCCTTACGGTGTAAGTGCTTCCCATTATTTAGAATTTATGCGGAAATGAAATGCTACGATTTCGCATGCTGAAAATTTATCTGTCGTGAAATCAACTTTAGGAGGACAAATAACGTCAAATGATGGTTTGGGAAAAGCTATTCAGCTGCCGTTTCCCTTCTTCAATCACTTGTGGAGAGACATTAAGTATGTGTGTGTTTAGGAAGCACATGTAGGGCTATACACAGAATTTCTAACAATTATAGATCTATGCTGTAGTGGGAAAGACCGTGTGGTCCACAGTGACAGAATATTAAACTGGATCTCCCATATGTATGAGGACAGTAGCCCACTCCTACTCAGGGGTCACAGACAGTCCCCCAAGTTTCGACTATCAACTATCGAGAAGAGAAGAGTTTCAACTATCGAGAAGAGAAGAGAAGAGAAGAGAAGAGAAGAGAAGAGAAGAGAAGCTGGAAGGGACCTTGGAGGTCTTCTAGCCCAGCCCCCTGCTCAAGCAGGACAACCTATACCATTTCAGGCAAGTGACTGTTCAATCTCTTCTTAAAAACCTCCAGTGATGAAGCCTCTACTTCTGAATGCAAGCTGTTCCACTGGTTAATTGTCTTCGCTGTTAGGAAGTTTCTCCTCAATTCCAGGTTGCTTCTCTCCTTGATTAGTTTCCTTCCATTGTTTCTTGTCCTGCCCTTTGGTGCTTTGGAGAATAAGTTGACCTGTTTCTTCTCTGTGGCAGCCTCTCAAATACTGGAATACTGCTCTCATGACCCCCCTAGTCCTTCTTATCTCTGGCCAAACCCAAATCCTGCAACCATTCTTCATAGGTTTTAGTCTCCAGGCCCTTAATCAATTTAGTTTTTATTCTCTGATCTTTTTTCAAAATCTCAACATCTTTTTTGTAGAATAGTGACCAAAATTGGTTGCAGTATTCCAGGTGTGAACTTACCAAGGCTTTATACCGGTTCTGTGGGAATGGTGTTGTGGTCCGCAGGAGCCCGCGGAGCTAGCAGCGGAGTTGGACAGTGAGAAGGCTGGGGAGGACCATAGGCCTGGACGAGGGCTCTGCATTGGAGGCAGAGGTGGGGCCAGGGTCATCTGGGAGCGATGCGAGGACTACAGAGCCTCCAGAGGCGGACAGCGGAGAGGCAGAGGAAGAGGAGGAGCCTGTTCCTAGTGAACGCATGCGAAGAGCTGCTGGAAGGCAAGAGCAGCTAAAGCAAAAAGGACAACTCAGCAGTAAGGCCAGGAGATGATTGGCCCCTTCCATAAGGCTTAAAAGAGCAGCAACGGCTCTTTGGCTTTTTGTAGGAAAGCAACATTGCTACATTTGTTTCTAGCCTTGTGTCTGAACTTCATGGGGCTTTGTGAAGAAAAGCCTTGGGCAGGGTGCCAAAGAGGACAAAGGTTTGTGATAAGGCTGAAGGACTTTTTCTGAAGGACTTTGGTTTGGACTTAATTTGAACTAAGCTGAGAATGAAGTAATTCTCAGCTGTTCTAATAAAATACGTTTGTTTAGGACTGATTGTGTCTGGTAATAACTACCTGGGCCTAGGTCACAACACATGGCTTGGTAGGCGTGGCAGGGGAAGGATACTGCAAAATCTCCATTCTCACCCCACTCTGGGGCCAGCCAGAGGTGGTATTTGCCGGTTCTCCAAACTACTCAAAATTTCCGCTACCAGCTCTCCAAAACCTGTCAGCACCTGCTGAATAGCATCCCTGCATTATACCTGGAATACTGCATCCAGTTTTGGTTACCACATTACAAAAAAAGATCTTGAAAAACATTGTCCAAATAAAATATTTGGTGGAGAATCTCTTAAGGTGATCTCTCAATGGTTGAAAAAGAAGAGAGGTCAGGGAATTGAATGAGAAGCTGCCATCAAGAGAAGCCTTGGCTCACTTTGACAAAGGAGAAAACTGTCCGATAACTCACTGCTTTCTCTAAGTTGTCCCCGTTCTAAATAATAGACTTAGCAAAAAAAAAAAAAAGGATCATATCACCACTGTCTGACAAAATAAAAGCATCATAATTCACAGATGCTAAGCTGTTCCCCAGAGAACTATATATTATGGCTAGGAGGCTACACCTCCTGTAGGAAAAATTCTTCTTTTTTCAAAGCTCAGCCATGCAAATACTTATTTATTTTATTTATTTTTTTATTTTTTTATTTTTTTATTTATTTATTTATTTATTTATTTATTTATTTATTTATTTTGTCACACAGTATATATAAGCATGAGCATGAAATGACTATACGATATATAAGCATATATATAAGCATAAGTATGTAATAACTATATTAATTGGATATAACGAAAGGAAACAATAGGGCAGGAATGGTTGGCACGCTTGTGCTCTTATGCCACCCCCCTTACGGATCTCTTAGGACTGGGGTGAGGTCAGTAGTAGACAGTTTTTGGTTGAAGCTTTGGGGATTTGGGGAAGAGACCACAGAGTCAAGTAGTGTGTTCCAAGCATTAACAACTCTGTTACTGAAGTCATATTTTCTGCTATTTTCTGCTAGCATATTTTCTGCTAGTCATATTTTCAAGATTGGAACGGTTAACATTAAGCTTAAATACAATGCAATTAAATACAATACAATACAATTAAATACAATGCAATTAAGCTTAAATACAATGCAATGCAATGCAATGCAATACAATACAATTCCTTCAAAAATTTCTTCTTATTTCTAGGTTGGATCTCTCTTTGATTAGTGTCTATACATTGCTTCCCATCCTGTCCAGGTGGTTATCAAGAAACCTAGGAGGGGGACCTGATAGCAATAGCACTTAGACTCATATACCGCTTTAAAGTGGTTTACAGCCCCCTCTCTAAGTGGTTTCCAAAGAGTCAGCATATTTGCTCCCAACAATCTGGGTCCTCATTTTACTGACCTCAGAAGGATGGAAGGCTGAGTCAACCTTGAGCCTGGTGAGATTCGAACTGCCAAATTGCAGGCAGCCAGCAGTCAGCACAAGCAGCCTGCAGTACTGCACTCTAACCACTGCGCCACCGCAGCTCACATGGCTGATTTTGCCTTCTATATTTGAAGATCTCTTTCCAAATTCAACAAGCAGACTCTAAAACTTTCCATGGGTGATGGGTATAGTGACCAGACGTCCCGCTTTTGGCGGGACAGTCCCGCTTCTTAATAATTTGTCCCGTGTCCCGCGGCAATTCCAAAAAGTCCCAATTTTTTTGTTTGTTTCATTCCCATTCTGAAAATGGGAGGTGGCAACGCAAGAGGAGGAGGCGGAGAAGGGGGAGTGGCGGAGAAGGGGGCGCGGGAGGGAGGAGAGACTCCGCTTGACTTCACCCGAGAGGAAGAGAAGAGCGGAGAGGAGAGCCGAGGAGAGCCGAGCCTGCCTGGAAGAGCCGAGAGGAGAGCCGAGCCTGCCTGGAAGAGCGGAGAAGCAGCAGCCGCTCCTCCTCCTTCAGCCAGGTGGCAAGACTCAGCGCGCATGCGCAGCCCTCCCCCTCTCCCCCCCTCCCCCATCAATGATGTCCCGCTTTGCCATTGCTGAAATCTGGTCACTTTAGTGATGGGGTGCCCTATAATGGGCATACTTAGAACCTGGACCTTCGTGTATATTTGTTCCTATCAGGCTGCTCAAAACTGGACCTCAAGTTTATACAGACATTTAATTCTGTAAATCTTTCCCGAGCTCTTCTCTTTACCTCTCTAGCAGAAATCCCACGCAATGATTATTATGCCAGGCATGCTTAAAGTGCAGTGCATTATTTGATCTGAAAAAATCCATCAACCTAGTTTAATGGGACACACTGATGTTTAATTAAACCAGATGTCATAAATGGCAACCAGTTGATTGAGCTAATGTAATTTATTTGGTGTCATTTAGTATGCTGTGGATGTTTTCCAATGTAGACAGTGCTGATTGGGGAATTTTAATAATCTTTAACTACATATATTTGCATGACTGTCAGATGCATAAATTTTATGTTCATGCTAATAATAATCAATAGGAGCCCTATAGCTCAGTTCTAAGGACATTTCTCTAGCACCATCATTTTTTCCCCCATAATATATCACAACATTCCATTGAAGAGTTGCTGCTGCAGGAATATATATTTACTTCTAACCTTTCAAAGAATTGTCTGCAGTTTTGTTTAATTGTTTGCTCACATCAAAATGAATAGGATGGCTGTAGCTTAAGAAAATGTGTCTATGCTTTGGCGTCTTTACTGGTACAAAATACACGCTTTAAATTTTTAAATGCTGTCGTTGAACTTCATGGAATATTGCATAAATATAGCAGTTTTTGAACCAAGTAAAAACAGGGTGGAATTTATCATTTGTTTGACCCTTCAGGTTTGCAGGAAATGTTTCTACAGTCTTTCCAAATTTTACAGCTCTCTGAGTAGGTCATCTGAAGGTGAAGCCGAAATTTCAGCATCTACAAATTCTGCTGATATTCATATAAAAATGATTAGGTTTGATGAATATGAATGGATTCCAAATGACCACAAGGGAGAATATCTTTTATTAAATTGCAAATCATTAAAGTAGAAACTCATAAAAATGTTGTGGTTACATTTATAGAATTAATTGTGGCTTTGCCTAATTAATCTAGAAACTGTGGGATCCAGGATTTGAATCTGACACTCTCTCTTGTAACTCGTATTCCCCAAAAAGTTGATAATGGATGGGTAAGTACCAGAAATGCCTTTTCACAACCTGATGTCCACAGCTTTTCTGGACTACTACTGTCATAAATACTAGCATATTGGGTGCAATTAACTAGGAATGGGAATAAAGTAGAATTGTGTGAACTCAACGATTCTAAACTGATGACACATTTAACTCTACCTTCCAGCTGAGCCTACTCATCTCCTACACCAGAGGTGGGTTGCTACTGGTTTGCCCCGGTTCTCGCGAACCAGTAACACCGGTGGCGGGACGTTCCGCCCACCCATCCAGACATCATCAAAAACGCTCTGCGCATGTGCAGAACCTTCTGTATATGCGCAGAAGCAGTGCACGTTCACGAGCTCCCAATAGAGAACTGGTAGCTCCAGGATTTGAATCCTACTATTGTCCTACATGTATATGTTGATGGGCCAGATGTATTATGAAGCTTGAAGAACAAATTTTGATGAAGAAATAGTGTGGATTTGCTTCTTAAATGTCCAATCAGTTGTATTTACATTCAAGAGCAAACGGAACAAATTCCTCTCTACCAAAAAACCAAGAAGTGAAAAACTTTTGAAAGCTTAAGGAAAATGCCGTACACATAATTAGATGCTAACCTCCCTAACATAGATACAGTCAAGCATACAGATTGTAGATTGTAGCATATAGGTAATCCAAAAGCATATACGTAATCCTTGCCTGATGGCCTCCCTTTCTCTTTCTCTTTCCCTTCCCCTTTTCCCTTCCCTCCCACTCTACCTCCCTCTCCCCCTTCCATTTTGTCTTTTTCTATCTATCTATCTATCATCTATCTATCTATCTATCTATCTATCTATCTATCTATCTATCTATCTATCTATCTATCTATCTATCTATCTATCTGTTGTGTCTCGCCCAATCTCACCACAGCCGGGGCCTGCTTATCTGCTTCCGAACACGGAGGAATGTTCTAGTATGCTTCCCGGCCCCAGCCCTGGCTCCATGCCCAGGCAAACGGAGCAACTAGACCCCTCCCCCTCCTCCACAGCATGTGAGCCTGAGGGAGGTCTATTGCCAACAGCTGCCGACTGGAGTGACCCTCGCGTCAGAAGACTTGATAGGCGGAGGCAACAGAAGGAAGGGAGGGGGAGGCTTGGATAAGTGCTGAGTCATGGAGCCATACCCCATGGCCTATATAAAGGATCTGCTTTCTGACATTCTCTGAGTCAGGCAAAGTCTAAACATATCTTGCTGAAGTCACTTTCTGATCTCCTGCCTGCCCTGAGGACTTTGCTAGGACTTTGGCAGAGCTGCAGAGGCACGCCTGATTCGGATTTCCCTGACCCGGCCGTCAGCGGAGGAGTGGGACACGACACTATCTATCTATCTATCTATCTATCTATCTATCTATCTATCTATCTATCTATCTATCAGTGGTGGGTTTCAAATATTTTTACTACCGGTTCTGTGGGTGTGGCTTGGTGGGCGTGGCATGGCTTGGTGGGCGTGGCATGGTGGGTGCAGCAGGGGAAGGATACTGCAAAATCCCCATTTCCTCCCTATCAGCTGGGACTTAGGAGGCAGAGAATAGATGAGGGCGGGCCCAGTCAGAATTTTTACTACTGGTTCTCCAAACTACTCAAAATTTCCACTACCGGTTCTCCAGAACTGGTCAGAACCTGCTGAAACCCACCTCTGCTATCTATCTATCTATCTATCTATCTATCTATCTATCTATCGATCTATCTATCTATCATCTATCTATCTATCTATCTATCTATCTATCTATCTATCTATCTTTCATCTATCTATCTATCTATCTATCTATCTATCTATCTATCTATCTATCTATCTATCTTTCATCTATCTATACACCAGTGGTATGTTTCAGCAGGTTCTGATCAGGTCTGGAGAACTGATAGCGGTAATTTTGAGTAGTTTGGAGAACCGGTAGTCAAAATGCTGACTGGCCCCGCCCCTATCTATTCTCTGCCTCCCAAGTCCCAACTAATCAGGAGGAAATGGAGATTTTACAGTATCCTTCCCCTGCCATGTCCACCAAGCCAAGCCAAACCATGCCATGCCCACCAAGCCATGCCCACAGAACTGGTAGTAAAAAAAAATTGAAACCCACCACTGCTATACACACACACACACACACACGTATGTACGTACTTCTGTATGTGTCAGAGGTGGTATTCAGCCAGTTCAGACCGGTTCACCCGAACTGGTAGCACCTGGTAGCACCCGGCTCTATGCCATGCTATTTAGGCACATTTTTTAGGCCAGGCACATGCACAGAAGGCACAGAAGGCACTCGCACCAGCAAAGCACACGTGCAGAAGGCGCATGCTCACATTTGTGAACCAGTAGGGACAGTAAGCGAATGCCAGCCCTGGTATGTGCGTGTGTTGTGGTCCTGTGACATATATATAAAATGAATTCACATCCATATCATTGCAAAGATAACCGCATGGACAATTTTTTTTCCGAGTTGGTGGAGGGTATCTTTGCCTTAATCTCTAAATCCTTTCCAATGCATTAAACGTCTGTCATACCAAATGTTCAAGAGCCGTAAAAAGTACGTCGCCTGGCATGGATCTGTGAAGAGGGAGTGGAGCTCTTGATCCATGTTAGAACAGCAAGATGTGCAAACTGCTTGATTGTGATGGACAGTGCCTTTCAAACGGACAGGTGTTCCTGCTCAGCTCATTTAAATGCAAAGCAATGATTTAACAATGTTCTAACTCCCACCCCCCTGACACACATACACACAAACACACACATCCATACATACTACTGAAGTCATTTTTTTTTTTGCAAGAATTAATGGATTAACTCTTGCTCATTTGATGAAGCAGGGAACTCTCTGATTTTTTTTCTTCTTCCTGGTCTTCTTTTAACGTTCTTTTCTTATATTACATAACAAACCGGCAACCTACTTAACACACTGGGCTAATGAATCTGTAATTAAACAGACAGTGTTCTTGATGAACAATGAAGTAGCAATCATTTTAATTTATTTATTCATGTATTTATTTAGTGGCAGGGAAGGATACTGTAAAATCTCCATTCCCTTCCCAATCCAGGGGAAGGTTACTGCAAAATCCCTATTTCCTCCTGACCAGCTGGGACTCAGGAGGCAGAGGGGGGCAGGGCCAGTCAGAATTTTTACTATCAGTTCGCCAAGCTACTCAAAATTTCCACTACCGGTTCTCCAGAACTGGTCAAACCTGCTGAAACCAAAGGTTTGCTTCCCACCAAAGGTGGTCCCTATTTTTACTCTTTTATTTTTTATCTGCTTTCGAACTGCTAGGTTGGCAGAAGCTGGGACGAGTAACAGGAGCTCACCCCGTTATGCGGCGCTAGGGATTCGAACCGCTGAACTGCCAACCTTTCGATCGACAAGCTCAGTGTCTTAGCCACTCAGCCACTGCGTCCCTTTTATAAGTATCTATAGTCAAATAGATTGAAATCTATTGCAAAGATGTTTAAGTGGTTCTTTAGGTCAGAGGTAATTAGCACAGTACAGTCTCTATTGTGGCTTTGTTTTTTTTTTTAAAAATATGCTTTTAAGATATTTAATTAAATAAATTTAACATCCACCTCACTGAGATGATAAAGAGCACCTTGGGGTGAATTCACCTTTTCATAAATAGACAGGCACGAAAGTGCACATTTATGATGATCGATGTGCCTTTGCAAGTGGTGCTCTTAATTATCACTTAGAATTTCTTCAGCATCATCTCTGTATTCACTAGATATTAAAAACTGTACGCCGATAAGTCTTCAACGTATGACCACACACTTGAGCCCAAAAGATTATGTTGCTAAATGAGACAGGTGTTAAGGGAATTTTGCCCCCTTTTACGACTTTTCTTGCCACGGTTGTTAAGTGAATCATTGTGGCTGTTAAGTTAGTAACACGGATGTTAAGTGAATCTGGCTTCCCCATTGACTTTGCTTGTCAGATCGCAAAAGGGGATCACATCACCACGGGACACTGCAACCGTCATAAATGTGAGTCAGTTACCAAGCAGCTGAATTTTGATCATATGGCCATGGGGATGCGGCAATAAGTATGAGAAAATATACAGCAGGTATATGTTGTGCCTCGTTCGCCCCCCTCTCCGCAGCTAGGCCCCTCTCGTCTCCTTCCGGACGCTGATAGTGCAGAAGAATGTCCTGGCATGCCTCCAGCCCCCAGTTCTGGCACCATGCCCGGACAGACTGAGCAAGACGAATGGCCTGACATGCCTCCAGCCCCCAGTCCTGGCACCATGCCCAGACAAACGGAGCAGCTGGGCCCCTCCCCCACAGCATGTGAGCCTGGGGAATGTGAAGCCAGTCACAAGCTGGAATTACCGGCAGCTGGAGGCTGGAGGGACCCACGCTTCCAGAGAGTGGAGAGGCGACGTCAGCAAAAGGAAAGTAGGGGCAGGCCTGGATAAGTGCTGAGTCATGGAGCCACACCGCATGGCCTATATAAAGGATCTGCTTTCTGGCATTCTTTGAGTCAGGCAAAGTCTAAAATGGATTGCTGAAGTCACATCCTGGTTTCCTGCCTGCCCTGAGAACTCTGACAGAACTTTGGCAAAGCTGCAGAGGCTTTGCAGCCACGCTTGATACGGATTTCCCCGACCCGGCCGTCAGAGGAGGAGTGGGACATGATAGTATATGTATACAAGGGACTCAGTGGTTCAGGGAGTAGGACATTGAGCTTGTCGATCGAAAGGTTGGCAGCTCAGCGGTTCGAATCCCTAGTGCTGCCGTGTAACGGGATGAGCTCCCGTTACTTGTCCCAGCTTCTGCCAACCTAGCAATTTCGAAAGCACGTAAAAATGCAAGTAGAAAAAATAGGGACCACCTTTGGTGAGAAGGGAATAGCGTTCTGTGCGCCTTTGGTGTTGAGTCATGCCGGCCACATGACCACGGAGACGTCTTCGGACAGCGCTGGCTCTTCTGCTTTGAAACAGAGATGAGCACCGCTCCCTAGAGTCGGCAACAACTAGCACGTATATGCGAGGGGAACTTTTACCTTTACCTTATATGTATACAGTTTATGAGCAGTTGCTTAACGATTCTTCAAAATTATTTCCAAAGGAGTTTACAACCCATTCTCAAAGTTACAACTGCCGCACACATACCTTGTGGTCACAGGATCACATTTTGTGTACTTGACAACCAGCTCGCGTTTACAAACCAGTTGCATATAATAATGATTTGTAATTTTTCCCCCCCCTGATTTCTGGCAAATTCTACCCGTTGAATATGCTGGAATCGCTTAACAACCGTAATTCACTTAACAGCTGTGGTCGTTCACTTCACAACCATCGTAAAAACAGGCATAAAAATCGATTTAAAACTGCAATGACTTTCAGTCACAGTTCTGGATACCGTCCGTTGTCCTATAAGCAGGGGTGGGCTCCCAAAATTTTAGCGAGGGGTTCTCTGCCCAGTTGCTGGGTGGGTGTGACCATGGTGGGCGTGGCCTAGTCAGCCTCCTGCATCACGGTGGATGGGGGGCGTTTTTGCCCTCCCTGGGCTCTGGAGGCTTTCCTCAAACCTCTGGGAGGGTGAAAACAGCCTCCCCAGGCTCTGGAGGCCCTCCGAACGTCTGGTAGGCCCATTTTTCACCCTCCTCGAGCCTCTTTTTTTTTTTTTTTTACATTTATATCCCACCCTTCTCCGAAGACTCAGGGCGGTTTACATTGTGTAAGGCAATAGTCTCATTCTATTTGTATATTTATAAACAAAGTCAACTTATTGCCCCCCCCTCTACGCATGCCCGCACTTTCCTGCATCTAAAACAGGCTGCATGGAGGAAGGAAGGAAGGAAGGAAGGAAGGAAGGAAGGAAGGAAGGAAGGAAGGAAGGAAGGAAGGAAGGAAAAGGAAAAGGGGAGGAAGGGAAATGATCACTGATTGAAGGGAGGGGCCTTTGAACATTTAGTAAATCATTTTGAAGGTGACCCTTAAACCAGGGACCCCAAACAGAAGAAGGTTAGAGGAAGCCTCAGCAAGAAAGGAAGCTAAGATGGAGCAGGACTGCATGCGTGGGAAAAACAGACCCTCAGTGATCCAGGAGAATTCTGGGACCGAAAGGAAGCCCTGTGGGTTGGATCTCGCCTGCGGGTTTTCAACTCTCCGTCCCTAACAGCAAGGAGACGCATGCAGCCAATTCATTTGTCATGTCAAATTTAGAGCCGCCCCAACTCAGGGCTGAAATACAACAGCTGTCAGGAAGCCCTGAATCATTTCCTTTTAATTAAGGGAAAGGTCTGGAGCTGCAACCCTTGAGGCCAATCCTAGCATATGCTTGGGGACTGAACACGTGTGGCTCATTGTTATCAGCAACCGGCTTGGATTAGCTAGGCTTCAATATCCCAGAGTGGCTTTTCAGAAGGCAACTGGACTTTCTCTCTCTCTCCCTTTCTTTTTTCCTTGAAAACATTTCGCTTCTCATTCAAGAAGCTTCTTCAGTTCTTGGTTCCTTTCCCCCCATTGCTTCTTGTCCTGCCCTCAGATGCTTTGGAGGATAGCTTGACTCCTTCTTCTTTGGGGCAGCCCCTGAGATATTAGAACACTGCTGTCATGTCTCCCCTAGTCCTTCTTTTCATTTAACTAGACATACCCAGTTCCTGCAACCGTTCTTCGTGTGTTTTTAGCCTCCAGTCCCCTAATCATCTTGGTTGCTCTTCTCTGCACTCTTTCTAGAGTTTCCACATCAGTGGTAAAATCTGAACTGGTTTACTACCAATTCGCTGGCTGCGTAGTGTGCATCATGCACCAAATGCAAGGTGTGTGCGCATGCCGTGCACGCCAAAAGGAAGCATGGGGTAAGTAGAACAGCGTGCAGAGGGTGTGATCAGCTGTGGCACGCGATCTTTTTTTTGAACTTTTAAAAGCATTTTTTTTTTACAATCTATTCGGCCGAACAGGTTGTACAAAAAATACTTTTAAAAGGTAAAAAAAGAGGCTCTGACGATCACAGCTGAGCCGCGCGATCGTCAGAGCCTTTCTTTTAACCTTTAAAAGCATTTTTACAGCCTATTTGGCTGAAGAGGTTATTTTAAAAAAATGCTTTTAAAAGTAAAAAAAAGGCTCTGAGGATCAGGCAGCTCAGCTGTGATCTTTTTTTACCTTTTAAAAGCATTTTTTAAAAGAAGCGACAAGCGGGGAAGCGGGAGAGGTGGGCATGGGCGAGGTTGGGCATGGATTTTTGCTACCGGTTCTCCGAACCACCCGCCGCCATCGCTACTGGATTGGCTGATCCGGTCCGAACTGGGAGCATTTCACCCCTGTTCCACATCTTTTTTTACATCGTGGCAGCCAAAACTGGATGCAGTATTCCAAGTGTGGCCTTACCAAGGCATTATTATAAAGTGGCATTAACCCTTCACGTGATCTTGATTCTATCCCTCTGTTTGGCATTAGTCCTGGCATTTCCTTGCTGATCTTCCATCCAAAAATTAATCAGGCTTGATTCCGATTAGTTACTGGTTCTGATTAGTTACTTACAACCGTTTGTTTAGTGAGCATTCAAAGTTACAACAGCACTGGGGGCAGGGGTGAAATCCAGCAGGTTCTGACAGGTTCTGGAGAAGCGGTAGCAGAAATTTTGAGTAGTTCAGAGAACTGGGAAATACCACCTCTGGCTGGCCCCAGAGTGGGGTGGGAATGGAGATTTTGCAATACCCTTCCCCCTGGAGTGGGGAAGGAATGGGGATTTTGCAGCATCCTTCCCCTGGAGTGGGGTGGGAATGGAGATTTTGCAGTATCCTTCCCCTGCCACACCCACCAAGCCACGCCAACCAAGCCATACTATGCCCACCAAGCCACACCCACAGAACCGGTGGTAAAAAAAATTCTAATTTCACCACTGAGTGGGAGAGAAAATGACTTATGACATTTTTCACCCTTACGACCATTGCAGCATCCCCATAGTCATAATTTGGAAGCTTGGCAACTGTCTTATATTTCAGAGGAGTGGAGAACTCTTCTTGTAAAATATTTCTGGACACGTTCAATTGTGTTGATGTCAGAAATGTGGTATGGGTTCCAGACAGGTGAGCTGTATTCAAGAATAGGCCTAGCAAATGTTTTATATGCTCTAGTTAGTAGTGTAGTCTTTGGAAAAGAAGCTACGCAAAATTAGGTTTACAACTCTTAGAGCCTTTTTTGCTATGTAGTTGCAGTGGGCTTTGGCACTTAGATGATTTGATATGAAAACTCCAAGGTCTTTAACAGGGTGGGGGGGTCATCTGTAAGGTAATGTCCATCAAGCTTGTACTTAGTGTTTGGGTTCTTTTTTCCAATATGTAAAACAGAGCATTTGCTGGTTGAGATTTGGAGTTGCCAAGTTTTAGACCAATCAGATACAAAGTCAAGGTCTTTTTGAAGGGTAGTAGTATTGTTCCTCTCAACCTGACATGTTGGAAGAATAATAGCCTGAGTATCATCTGGATAGAGAGAATGCCTCTAAAGCATCTCAGAACTGGTCCCAGCGGCACCATCTAAACACTGACTAAGGGAGGAAGCCAATTATTCATGGAGTTTTAGTATTACCAAAAGCCTTGCTGGAATGATGAAAAGCCCGAGGCAAGGAGATCGCTCAAATGGGAGACTGTTAGTATCTCTTTTTTATGTCATGAAAGGACCAAAGACCCAAACAAAAACCTTGAGGCTTTGTACAGACACCGACTCGCTAAATTGTCACTGCAAATTTGCTAATGGCAGCAGCAGCAGCAGCAATTCTTCCAAAGTAAAACAACGTTCTGCTTCTTTTCAGTGCAACTCCATAAAAACTGGGGATGAAATTCTTTTTTTTTTTTGCATTTATATCCCACCCTTCTCCGAAGACTCAGGGCGGCTTACACTGTGTTAAGCAATAGTCTTCATTCGTTTGTATATTATATACAAAGTCAACTTTTATTGCCCCTAACAATCTGGGTCCTCATTTATTTATTTGTCACAACAGTATATATGAGCATAAGTATGAAATAACTATACGATAAATAAGCATATATATAATCATAAGTATGCAATAACTATATGAAATTGGATACTGTTAGATTCGGGCAATAACGAGGCAGGAGACCAGGATAGTGACAACAGCTCTTTACTATATGGTGAACCCAGCAGCCAGTGCTGGGAAAAACCTCTCTTTATATACAGTTTAGCTGGAGGCTTCAACCAATCAGCAACGTGCTATTTTCCCGCCAAAACTTTTAAAGATACATTACACTCCTTCCCTCCCAGAAAACACTTTACCAATATTTGCATAAAATTAGCATCTTATTTTTCTACGTAATCACGCAGGTAGACTGGGCCTCCTGACTCTTTCGGACTCATGCAATTCATTTCTGGGAGTGAGTCGAGCTGACCGGAGGGACTGTTTGTTCCTCTCAGCTCCTCCTCTAGGCCATCCGCCCTGGATTATTGCAGAGTCGTCCCTGCTGTTTTCAGGAGGAACCTGGTTGGTCGCTGGACCTCCTGGAACTCAGATAAGTCCGCGTTTGCCCGGGTTTGAGTCAGCTGTGGATTCAAACATTGGTAGTCAGGGCCTGTTTCGTCTGATTCTGATTTACGTTATCGTTTCCTTATTTGGTCTATGTGGCGCTTCCATACCCGGCCATCCTCTATCTCTACTAGATATGATTTTGGTCCTGTTATCTCTAGGATTTTCCTGCTAACCAGGTCGGGCCTCGCTGTAGTTGTGTGCCCACACCGCCTTCTGCCATCCCTCTTGTTTTACCGTGTGCCCCTTTGTAACCGTCTGGTGTGTAGTTTGGGTTTAAACGGTCTAGTGGGCACCTGAGCTTCCGACCCATTAATAGCTCTGCCGGGCTTCTGCCAGTTGTGACACAGGGGTTCTGTGTTGGACTGCAGGAATGTATCGATTTTGTTTGCCAGTCGCCTGGCCTGATTCTGACAATGCTTCTTTGCGCCGACGGAACGTTCTGCAAGGCCATTCGTCGCAGGGTGGAAAGGCGCCGAGAGGACATGCCGGATGCCCTCTCTGCCAAGTACCCTCAAACTGGGTTGCCGTGAATTGCGGGCGTTATCGGAGACTAACGTGTCGGGCAACCCGTGGGTTACAAATAGGTGCCGTGGGACTGAAATCACGGCCTCGGCTGTCATGGATCTCATGAGAATGATTTCCAGCCATTTGGAGTAGGCATCGACTACCAGAAAGGTTTGGCCGTGGAAGGGGCGGCAAAATCGATATGGATCCTAGACCAGGGCCCTGGGGTCTCTCCCATTCCCGAATCGGGGCCGTTGGGGTAGTGGTCTGGACTCCTGGCAGGCCTGGCATTTCCCTACCCTTTCAGCAATTTCCGAGTCCATTAAGGGCCACACACACATAGCTTCTCGCTAGACCCTTCATTCTCACGATCCCTGGGTGGCCTTCGTGAAGGAGATCCAATACCTTTTCCTCAATTTCTCCGGGATCACCACTCGATCCCCCATAGCAGGCACCCCTTGAGCCGAGTTCCCACGTTTTTTTACAAACTCTTTGCTGCCCGGTGGCCAACCTCTTGTACCCAACCAATTACAGTTCCATTGTAATGTCCTTATCTGACCGAGCCACCTCTTTGGATGTGACTGGGCCAGAGTCCAAGAGTCAATTAGCAGAACTGGTATCCCGGAGTGGGGTCTTGATAGTCTCTGGTAGCATCTGCTCATGCATGCCTAATTCCTTTCCTGGCCGGTGTAGTAATTTGTAATAGCTGCCAGGAAGATAGTCCATCGGGTCAGTCTGGGCGAAAGTGCCACGGGCGTTGGGCGATCGCCTGCCAGCAGACCTAGCAAGGTCTATGGTCCGTGATGATTTCAAAATCACGACCAAATACATATTCATGGAATTTCTTTACTCCGGACTATAGCCAAGGCTTCCTTATCAAGCTGGCTATAATTCCTTTCAGTTGATGACATGGTTCGGGAGTAGTATGCAATAGGGGCTTCTGTGCCATTTGGTAACCTGTGGCTGAGCACAGCCCCACCCATAGGGAGATGCATCAGCTTAACACTAATGGCAGCGTGCCATTGTATTGGATAAGGAGGCTATCACTCGATAGGAGATTCTTTACCTTGAATGCCTAGCTTCCGCCTTTCCCCAAGACCATGCAGCCGTCTTTGCTAGTAATTTATGCAGCGGCTCGGCTACTGTTGCCTTATTCTTAAGAATACCGCGTAAGTTGACCAGACCTAAGAATGCCTGTAACTCCGTTTTGTTCTTTGGAACCGGGGCCTTCCTGATGGCCCGTACCTTGCTCTCAGTGGGGTGAATCCTTCCCTGTCTATCCAGCCCAGGAATTCCACAGACTCAACCCCGATCTGGCATTTGTTCAGTTTAACTTGAGACCGGCAGACGGAAAATGCCCAAAACTTTTCGCAGCCTTACCCCTAATTCCTCTAGATTCTCAGCGGATACCAGTACATCGTCAAAGTATGGTACCACCCTGGTAGTCCTGCAATAGCCGCTCCATTAGGTTCTGAAATAACCCTGGAGCCACACTAACCCCAAACTGTAACGGGTACACTTAAAAGCCCCTCTGTGAGTCACAATTGTCTGCTTGGCTGTGCTATCTACGGGCAGCTGTTGATAGGCTTGGGGTCTAGCTTGGCAAAAACTTGCCCTTGCCCCATTGAGTGCAGTAAGTGCTGTACCACGGGCAGGGTAAGCACTCTTTGCAACGCTTTGTTAAGCGTTGCCTTGTAGTCAGCGCAAATCCGGACCGACCCGTCCGGTTTGACTGGGGTGACTATAGGGTCTCCCACTTAGCATGGTCACTGGCACTAGAATTCCCTGGTTTACTAGCTTGTCCAGTTCGGTCAATCCTGGGCTTTAGGGTGACGGGACCCTCCTAGCCTTTACGGATAGGGGCAACTTGGGGTCTAAGTTAAAGAGATAGGGGTCCCTGTACTTGCCCAGGCAGTCTCTGAAACTCCCAAATTCTTTTCAGTGTGTCTTTGAGGTTGACTTCGTTTCTGAAGATTCAGTCACTCCCATGCCCAATGCTCGGAACCAGTCCAGTCCCAACAAGCTTGGCAGGGTCCCATCGACTATGGTGATGGGCAGAGTTTTCTTATTGTCCATACTCGGCGTGGACGGACGTTACCCTCGAACAGGGATGCGATTCCTTGGTAGTCTTGTACCTTTAATTTCTGTGGTTGCAGCTTGCGCTTTGCGATGGCGGGTAAGGCTCTCACGAGTGTCCCAGGACATGATCGTGATGAGCGTGTCCACCTCAATCGGCACGGCACCCCTCAATCTTTGCCTTTGTAAAGATTTTTTTCTCTAGGCGTGTTGATCGTGACCCACTCTCACGTCTGATTCAACCGCGCCTCTGACCAATCACGGGCCGCTTGCGTTCCGCTCTGGTCGGTTTGAATTTTGAAGGTTGGGGTGCTCGACAGACCTGTGCTAGGTGCCTTCCTTCCTTTGCCGACAAGTTGCATCCTTAAATCTGCATTGTTGTCGTTGGTGTTGCCCTCCAACTCAGTCACCCGGTCTTCTTTCTCCGGCCTCCCGGTGTGGAAGACTCCTTCCTCTTCCTCACCGTCCGACTCGGCCTGGACTCTTCATTGTGGACGGGGTTGATTTCACCAGCCGTTGGTCGACGGCTTTGTAGGGTTTCGCGCTTGGGTAGACATCTCGTGAGCCCTGGCTTCGTCCAAGGCGTTTGCCAGCGTTAGGTTGCTTTTAGACAGCCGCCTCCAAACGGATGTCCCTGACCCCGGATGAGTTGCTCCAGCAATGCCTCATCCAAGTCTCGTACTCGCAATGTTTTGAGGCTTTCCTCAGGGCGGCCATGTATGCTGATGGACTCGCCCCTCTGTCTCGCTCCCGAATTCAACCGTTGCACATACTTGGATGGCGTTGGTGCATAATGGGCTTTCAATAAAATCTGCAGAGTTTGCCACGACTGTACGGCGTTGGCTCAGCCAGGATTCTCGTGTCGAAAACTTCTGGAGCAGTGGCTCAGGAAATCGCTCGTTTCCTGTTGTCTGAAACTCCTTGAAGTTCGTTGCCTCAGGAAACACTCGAAGCGAGCCATGTATGACCCCATTTTTCCTTAGCTGGGTCGAATGGCGCTGGCGGTAGCATCGCTGCTTTCCGCCCTTGTTTGCTGGGTTCGCGTCTTCCTGGTGAGTTCAGCTCTTTTCCTGGCGCTCTTAGCCTCGAGATCCCACCTTTCGCCAGTGTTAGATTCGGCAATACGAGGCAGGAGACCAGGATAGTGACAACAGCTCTTTACTATATGGTGAACCCAGCAGCCAGTGCTGGGAAAACCTCTTTATATACAGTTTAGAGGCTTCAACCAATCAGCAACGTGCTATTTTCCGCCAAAACTTTTAAAGATCCATTACAGATACAATGAACATTAGGACAGGAACAGTGGCATGGTGCTCTTATCTTACATCTTAGGAATGATGAGGTCAATAGTAAATAGTTTTTGGTTAAGCTTTGATTTTAAAGAGACCACAGAGTCTTGAGTGCATTCAAGCACTAATAACTCACTGAAATCATATTTTACAATCAAGATTATTCACATTAAGCTTAAATCTATTGTGTGCTTGTATTGATTAAAGCTGAAGTAGTCTTCAACAGGAAGGACATTGTAACAGATGATTCTGAGTTAAACTCAGGTCATAAATGAGTTCTTTTTCTACCCAGGATTTCAAGTCTGGCATAAGATATTTTGTTGTAATCATATAGATTCTGTCATGCTGGTCATGGATATCAATGCTCAGGAGAATCTTTCTTGTTTTCTACTTTCCTTCTCATAAAAATTATAATAATAATGGGAAACTTGGATCTTCTGTCAGTCACCAATTTTGACCTAGACCACTAAATTCATAATTTTAAATCCTGGACCACTAATATGATTTTTAAAAAAAGATAAATAGTATTTAGTGCAATATAAAAATGAAAATAATTCTTGACCACCAAAATTTATCACAGATGGAATGGTTTGATTTGTCAATGCCCAGGCAGGAAATACACCATTTCAGACAAATGGTTATCCAACATTTTCTTAAAAATTTAGTGTTGGTGCATTCACAACTTCTGAGGCAAGTTGTTCCATATTGATTGTTCTAAGTCAAATTCTCCTTAGTTCTAAGTTGCTTCTCTCTTGATTAGTTTCACCCATGCTTCTTGTTCTGCCTCAGGTGCTTTGGAGAATAGTTTGACTCCTCTTCTTTGTGGCACCTGAGATATTATGGAACCATCTATTATAGTTTATATTCCTTGATCATAAAAGAAAAACATCCAGTTGTCGCATTTCAAATGATATAAGATCTCCAGCATCTTTGTGGCGGACTTCAATCTGAATTAGAGTTTTGAATTCTAAATTAATCTAAACTGTTCAGTGCTGATGCAAGACTTCCATAGTGGCTCACTTTATGAATACTTCAAATGGTGTCATAGGAATGGTTTAAATCTAACCATTGCACCATCAGGTGCTGAGGACACAGATTAATTCAGTAATGACTGTTTAAAGGATGAATGACCAGCTGTCTGAGGAATATAAATCCTTTCATTCATATCTTAGCTGAAGAAGCTTCTTGGATGAGAAGTGAAACTCTTCAAGAAAAAACTAGTCCATTGCCTTGAAAAAAGCACCTTGTAGATGAAATCAACAATCTATCAGTAAATTTGGTGAAATCAGTACCAGTATTCTGATGTTCATTTAGAAAAAAAAACAGATATACCTTATGTTCTTGCTCAATAATAGTACCTGTGAGGGATCTTAGTCCTTGGATAACCATTGATATGAGCCAACATGTGCAGCAGCTGCTAAAAAGCCAACACAGTTCTGGGCTGCATAAACAGAGGATAGAATCAGATCACAATCTTAACACCACTTTATAATGCCTTGGTACCACACTTGGAATATTGCATCCAGTTTTGGTCGATGTAAAAGATGTTGAGACTCTAGAAAAAGTTCAGAAAAGAGCAACAGATGATTAGGGGACTGGAGGCTAAAATATATGAAGAAATTGCAGGAACTGTATGTCTTTAAAAAAGAAGGACTAGGAGACATATAGCAGTGTTCCAATATCTCACTGCCACAAAGAAGAGAGTCGGGCTGTTCTAAAGCACCAGGGTAGAACAAAAAAATGGGTGAAACTAATCAAGGAAGCAACTTAGAACTAAGGAGAATTTCTGACAATTAGAATATTAATAAACACTTGCCTGCAGAAGTTGTGAATGCTCCAAAACTGGAAATTTTAAAATGGATAACCATCTGACTGAGATGGTGTAGGGTTCCTGCCTCAGTTGACTAGAAGGCCTCAGGTCCTTCCAACTCTGTTGTTATATTAGATATTATATAGTTTCAGCAGTACATTTCTTTTTAAGTTACAGTAAAAAATGTTCATTATTTTTTATTATGAGACAAATATGATGAGATCAAAATTCAGAATTTAATAATTATCTTCATGTAATCTAGATTCATGACAAGCAAAATCACAAAGATAAATTCATTGTTGCTAACTTAACAATGCAGTGATTCTGCTGTAAATTGTAAATCAAATTCAAAATTAGTTAACAATCTTTCTATAATCTTCACATTTTAAATCATTTAGAGATTTGACTTTCTGGTTTTCTGAGATATTTCCTTTCATGAGCTTCTTCAGAGCTGAAGAATTCTTGAATGACAAAAACTTGAAGAAACAGAAGTTCAAATGTAATTGTTTCAACAGAAATTTTCTCAGTCTTTGAAGTAGATTCACCTAACTCCATTTTGTTTTGCTTTGAAAAGAACAGAGAAATCAATAGCAGCAAAAATCTGAAGTAAACCAAGAGCTGGTCTCCTCATATAACTGAAGCAGAAACAATGATTTGACATATTGATTCTTAAACATGCATTTTGGAAGACTTCAGTCAGTTATTTTATTTATTCATTCATTCATTGAGATTCATTCATTCATTTGTGAGACAATTGATAATATATACAAGAAAGCTGAATTGAATACATAAAATGAATACAATTAAAGGAACATTAGGATATAGGCACTGGTGCTCTTATGCAGTTCAGACCTCTTAGATTGAGGTCACAGTAGACAGTCTGCAATATTTCAGGGTTTAAGAAACCACAGAGTCAGGTAGTGCATTCCAGGCTGACCACTCTGTTACAAAAGTCTATTTTATTCTTCTTATTCTTATTCTATTCATTCTAATTCTGATTCTGATTCAACTAATTCTAATTCAATTCTGAAAATTCAATTCTATTCATTCTAGTCAGTCTTGAGCAGTCTTTCTTAGTCTTGTCTTAGTCTGGCTAGTCTGTCTGTCTAGATTAGTCTAGTCTATTCCTCCATATTCTATTTCTGTTCTATTCTATTCTATTCTATTATCTCCATCCCTATTCCATTCCATTATTTCCATTCACCATTCTATTCTATTCTATTCTATTCTATTCTATTCATTCTTAAAGGTTCAAATTTGCTCTCATTTGTTTTATGAGAACAAGATTGCTAGTTCTCCTAGACAAATTTCTTTCCTGATGTCCTTTTAGAACTTGCAAGATTGTATCTCAACAAAGTGTTTCACCTCTGAAAAGAGACATATTTCAGGTTGAAATATCTTGAGGCAGCTTATCATTGAACAAGGCATACAACTGAGGTTCATAAGTTGTTCTCAACCTCTTCTGAGGAGAATCAATAATAATATTGGATCAGTGGATTTGACAGGTGATGAAACATCTTGAATCTACAATTTAGCACATAGAGTTTGTCATTTTACTGTAATTGCTGGCAAATTATAATGCTTGATTGTTGTTGTTTTAATCTATAAATAACCATGCAGAAGACAAACTCAAGCTGTCAATGAAGTGCTGAGCTGAGGATAAGAATAAACAGTGAAGTTGACACTCTATTCATGCTGAATCAAAAACATCTTTTCCTTATATACTGTATGTGGGTGGAGAATTTTGCCTTCATAACTAAACCATAAAAATCATTTGTGTCTAGCTGGGAATGTCATCAGAGTTTTCTTCTTTATTCTTCTTTTCCTATTTTTTTTCTCCTCTCCTTCTCCTTTTCTTTTTTTCCTTCTCCTTCTCCTCTCCTTCTTTCTTTCTCCTTCTCCTTTCATTTTCTCCCTTTCCTTTCCTCTCCTTCTATTTCCTCTCTTCTTTATTTCTTTCTCTTCTTTTCCTCTTTCTGTCTTTCTTTTTATATTTTTTTTCCTCTTCTTTCTTTCTCTTTCCTTCTTTTTCTATTTCTTTCTCCTTCTCCTTCTTTTCCTCTCTCCTTTCCTTTCCTTTCCTCTCCTTCTCTTCTTTTTCTTTTTCTTTATTTCTTTTTCCTTCTTTTCCTCTTTCTTTCTTCTTTTTTCTTCTTCTTTTTTCTTCTTTTTCTTTTTCTTTTCTTTTTTTTTTTTTTTTTTTCTTTTTTTCTTTTCTTTCTCCTTCTTTTATTTTTTTTTTTCTCTTTCTTTCTTTTCCTCTTTTTTTTTTTCTTCTCACATGAGGAATCAGATTCAGTCTCATGATGCGGATGGTTTAGCCATTGTGGTGCAGTGGTTAATCAGTATTACTGTTCTCTGACTGGATCAGCAGTTCATAGTTGGAGCTCACCAGCTCATTGACTCATCCTTAATTTTTGAGGTCAGTAAAATACCCAAATTGTTTGACAATATGCTGACTTAGAATGGTAGAATTTGCTTCAATATTTCAATCCATTTCTGAGGTCATCATGCAAGTTTTATACCTTGACTCAAATTCCTCAATTTATCTAGAACATGAAACCACAAAGTAGCCTCATTTGTCTTTTAATAATAAAATATATAATAAAAATAATATATATATGATAAAAAATAAAAAAAAAGAAAAATAATATATATATATATATAAATATAAATTTAATAAGAAAATATAATGAAAATATAAAATAATAATAAAATATGGAATGGAATAATGAATAATGAAATATATATGAAGAATAGAATAGAATGAATAGAATGAATGAATAGAATAGAATAACTTTATTGTCACTTTATAGAATCAGCATACATTAAAACATTTCATTGCATATTCAGGTCACCAGCTATGACTAGAAACATGGCAAAATAAAATAAATACATACAAAATTATGTATCTGTTATTCACAAAGAAACAACAACAACAACAACATTCTTTGAGTATCCTGCTAGGATCTGAAAATGCTAATCTGATTAAGTCTTGAATTGACCACAAAATATCCTGAAGTCTGCTGTTTATCTCATATTGAAAGATATGCTTTTCTCAGGCTGGTTGATATATATTACACCATCTTCCAGCTCTTGAGAATTATCACAGACCATCTCATTAATACCATTCATTTTTGAACAGTTTTGATTACAAGTAATAGACATCAAGAGACTATCTTGGAAATCAGCATCAGGGAAAACTGGAAAAAAAAATTTTTGTAGGAGATGTTATAGATCTTCAATTAGAAATACTACAGATTAAAGACATCTGTTAGTCATGATATTTATTTTATTGCATTGAGTGGAGATCCTGTAATAATTCAAAGGACAATCTTGTAAAAACCACATGGAAGAACATTTGCATGAGCTTCAGTTACAATAAGCATGAATATCTTTTCTTCTTCATGTTTTGTGTTCACTTCAAACAGAAGTTCATGTTTCAGATGAATTTCTGTTGATTTTCTTCAGAGCAAAAATTCAGAGATAGATGATAAATCTAACATAACATAATAAGAGAGTTAAATTTCTTCTAGTCAATGAGGCAGATACACCATTTCAGACAAATGGTATCAACATTTTCTTAAAATTTAGTGTTGGAGCATTCTGTTTCTGCAGGCAAGTTGTTTTATTGATTGTTCAACTGTGAAATTTCTCTTGTTCTAGTTGCTTCTCTCCTTGATTAGTTTCACCATTGCTTCTTGTCCTGCCTTCATTCAGATACTTGACTCCCTCTTCTTTGTCAGCTCCTGATATTGGAACACTGCTATCATGTCTCCCTAGTCCTTCTTTTCATTAAACTAGACATACCAGTCTGCAATGTTCTTCATATGTAGCCTCAGTCCCTAATCATCTTTATTGTCTTCTCTGCACTCTTTCTAGAGTCTCAAAAAAGCTTCTATTCTTTGGACTAGATAATTCTTCACTATGATCTAGAAATACCAGAGATTTTGTTGATTGTTCTGTGACTTCACATGTAGCATCCTCAATCCTGAAACTGCAGGAAAAATAGTTAGATTTCAAATCACTCTGTCAGTGATGTGGTCACCCAATTGACCAAATGTGTGTACTGAGGAAACTTCTGTTCAGATCTGTTTATCCACAAAATGAGAATGATTTATTAAAATTCAAATAGATAAGAATAGATAGATAGATAGATATAGTAGATAGAGAATATGTAGATAGATGGAGGTAATGATAGATTTTTATTTTATTTTATTTATTGTCAACAATATAACAGGAAAGTATAAACATAATTTGATATATGAAAAGTAATAAAAAGGTATTAACAACTAGAATTCACTTATGTTACAGATCTTTAGATATATCACAATAACAGTTAAATTTTTTTAAGAAACTACAGATCAGGTAGTGATTCATTGACCACTCTGTTCTGAAGTCATATGCAATTAATTTGGAGTATTTACCTTGAGTTTGTATCTATTATTTTACTGTATTGCTGTGGTTGAGCAAAGTAGTCATTGACATACATTGTGGTAATAATTTTATGTTCTTATCAGATTGAAGCTAAATAGTTCTAAATTATTTAAACCCAAATTTATCTGGTCATAATATTTTATCACAATAGACTCTTCTTTTGAAATGTTTCTGGATTTCAATGTATTTGTCAAAATGCATTTTCCAGACAGATGAGCTGTATTCAATTGGTTTAGCAAATGTTTTGTATGCTCTGTTGTGAAATATTAAAGAAGAAGCTCATGATTAGGTTAACAACTAAACCTTTTCAATATTACAGTGGGCTCTCAAGATCTTTGAAATGAGTACAAGGTCCTTGACATGGATCATCTATAGGTAATGTCATCTAATTTGTATTTTATGTTTTGATTTATTTTAAATGCCAATTTCAAGACAGCATTTGTTGGTTGGTTGAAGTTCAGTTACCAATCTGACACATAGTCAAGGTCTTTTGAATAGTTCATTTGAGTGAATAGTTTAAATCAGCGAAGAGAAAATAATGATGCAGAAAAGAAGAAAAAAATGTAGAATAGATAAGTGTAAAGATAATTAGAAATAGATAAAATAGATGGTGATAGATATGACAACAGATGCAGAGGTGATAGATAGATAATAATGTGAAGATAGATGAAGAAGATAGTGAAGAATAGATAATAGAAGAGAAGGATAGAAGAAAAATACACAACACACACACAGATAACTAAAATATAGATAAATA
>NW_026681898.1:0-7500 GCF_028640845.1 Ahaetulla prasina | reverse complement strand
AAGCTTGTGATCCTTACAAGTCTGTTCCGGTACCTGTAGCTGGTTTAGCTTAGTTAGAAGAATGTCTGGAATGATGGTATTGAATGCTGAACTAAAGTCTACAAAGGACCCTTGCATAGGTCTTTGGAGACTCAAGATGTTGTAGGATGTAGTGCAGAGCCATATTAACAGCATCATCTGTTGATCTATTTGCTCGGTATGCAAATTGCAAGGGGTCTAAAGATTCGTGATGGTTTCAGGTAGGAAAGCACTAGCCTTTCAAAGGTTTTCATGACTACAGATGTTAGAGCAACTGGTCTGTCATTCAGTTCCTTGATGGTGGGCTTTTTCACTGGGATGATGGTAGATGTTTGAAGCAAGAAGGAACATAGCCATCTCTAGTGATTTATTGAAAATATGGGTGAAGATGAATTGGTCCCACAGACTTTAAGCAAGAAGGAGTTATCTTGTCTGGGCAGAGTTTTCTGACAGATACTGTTGTGACCCAGGTTCCTGGACCCAGACTCCTGGACTCGGATGATTCAGAAATGAGGAGAAGACCTGGCAAGCCCTGCTTCTCTTGAGCCCTCTCCCTCCTGGCACCCACTCAAAGGGAGGGGAGGGCAGCCTGATTCTCCGGCCTTCTTCTGATTTGTACGCCCAAGAACAGTTTTGGAGGGATGCAAGGTTACGAAGGCTTGATCGGCGCAGCAGCGGAAGAGTTGGGACAAAGCCAAGTCATAATTGTCATGCAGTGACATCTGCAGAGACTATAAATAGGAGGCGGGACTTCCTGGTTTTTGTCTCGGACAAAGCAATGAATTTGGCAAGCTAATTCATGGAGGAAGAATATATTCGTGAGTAATTCTGGCCTTATCTATAATTTCCTCGTTATCTCCAGAAACTTGGCAGGCCCGTGGGTAGACGTGGCCAGGACATGTATCTATGTAAATAAAAGGAAAAAAGGAAGGCTCTGACGGACTCTTTGCTGGGAGTATTGGGGGAAGGGAAACAGAACATTTTGTCCAAGACCTGACTAAAACATCTTCCACCAAAGATGGATCAGCAGCAGGTACAGCAGCAGTTAGAGCAGCTACACGCGGCTAATCAACAGCTCCAGCAGCAAGTGGCTCACTTGGCAGGCCAACTTGCTGCCAGGAATGTGCCTGCAGCCCCCCCAATCCTCCCTCCTCCTCCTCGTCGCAGTGCCCGATAACCGTGCCGGATAAGTTTTCTGGGCAGCCTGAGATGTTCCCGACCTTCTTGGGACAGTGCCAGCTCTACATGGCTATGAGGCCAGAGGATTTCCCAGACGACCGGGCTAAGGTGGCCTTCGTGATTAACCTTCTTTCCGGCTCGGCTGCTCGATGGGCCACGCCCCTCTTGCTCCAGGACAGCCCCCTGCTGGCGGACCAACAGCGTTTTTGGCAGCACCTGCGCACCATGTATGAGGACCCCGTTCGAATGCTGACGGCAACCAGGCGCCTTAAGGAACTCCGTCAAGGGAAACGCCCCCTGCAGGAGTACATCGCCGAATTTCGTCTTTTGTGCCAGGACTCTGACTGGAATGATGCAGCGCTGGTGGGCGTTCAGGAGGGACTCTCAGAGGAATTGCAAGACGAGCTGGCCGGTGGGCGCGCGGACCTCGACAACTTGGTGCCCTTGTCTCCGCCTCGATGCCCGTCTGCATGGCGACCGTCCCGTCGCACCCCGGGACCCTCCGTCGACATCTGCACCCCACTTCCTGCACCACCAGCACCCAGGGCCACGTTTGTAACCGCTGCGGAAGAGCCCATGGAGTTGGGAGCGGCCAGACCCGCCTAACAGCCCAGGAGCGGAACCGAGGCGCCAAGGGGATTGTGCCTGTACTGTGGGGAGCCCGCCACGCCGCTTCTTGCCCCAGAAAGCGAAGTGGCACGACGCCGTCCCCGAATCACAGCGTGACCAATCGAAGGAGCAGGCCCGACCTCGGGAAACCCTAGGTCGGGCACGCACTAAGCCCCACTGGACGTTGCGGAAGTAGACTCTGGGCCCCTCGGCATCTGATTCTGGACACGGATATGGTTGGGGAACCAGTCGGACGGGCTCCAGGCGCATGCGCTGGTGGACTCAGGGCCACAACAAACTTTATGGACCAGGCCTTTGTGACCCAGTTTGCGGTCCCGTGGTTCCGGTGGACCCTCCGATGCGGTAGAGACAATTGATGGCGAGAACTGGTGTCCGGCCCCATTAAATTCGCCACCCAGCCTTTGCGCCTGGCTATTGGGGACCATGAGGAGGCGATCCAGTTTTATGTCACGGCGGACCTTCATTTTCCCTTGGTCCTTGGGTTGGCCTGGCTTGGACCCACGATCCTCAGGTGGCCTGGTCGCGAACGCCATCTCTTTCCCGAGTCTGCAGTGCGTCGATCACATCCGCCACACCTGTGCCGGCCAGAACGTCCCACCGCTGCCATCACCTTGCCTCCTGAGCTGGCGGACTTTGCCCGGCGTGTTCAGCGAGAAGGAGGCGGACCGACTACCCCCATCGGCCCCTGACCTTCTGCCCAACGCACCACTGCCTGTGGGGCGCCTGTATTCCATGTCGGAGCCCGAGTTGGCGCCTCAGGGACTTCCTGGACAAAAACCTGGCCCGAGGTTCATCCGGCCTTCAAAGTCCCTCTCTCGGCCCCGGTCCTCTTTGTGAAGAAGAAGACAGGGACTTGCGCCTATGCTGTGATTACGCGGCTAACGCCATTACGGTGCGGAATCGCTACCCCTGCCGCTCATCCCGGAGCTACTGGAAAGGTTGCGGAGGCCACGATCTTCACCAAGCTCGATCTCCGGGGCCTACAACCTGGTGCGGATACGAGAAGGAGACGAATGGAAGACGGCATTGGCACCCGATACGGACACTACGAATACACTGTCATGCCATTTGGGTTGACCAATGCTCCCGCCGTTTTCAGCACTTCATGAGCAGCGTGTTCGAGACATGTTGGATCGGTTCGTGGTTATCTACCTCGACGACATCCTGATTTACTCGGTCCAGGAAAGCCACCTTCGACACGTCAGTCTGGTTCTGCAACGCTTGGGAGCAACAACTCAATGCGAAACTGAGAAATCGTCTTCTTCCGGACTTCCATAGAATTCCTCGGGCATATCATCTCGCCCGAGGGCATAGCCATGGACCCATGTAAAGTAGAAGCTTTGTGTAGCTGGGAAACCCCTCGTCGGGTGAAGGATGTTCAGCGCCTGCTGGGCTTCGCCAACTACTACCGCACCTTCATCCCGGGCTTCGCCACACTGACAGCTCCACTTACCCAGCTCCTCAGGAAGAAGGTTGCATTCGGTGGGGTCCCCGCAAGAAGCATTCACAGCCCTCAAGAAAGCCTTCACACGGAACCCGTCCTGAGGCATCCCGACCCGCTCCGGCCTTTTGTGGTGGAAACGGACGCGTCAATGTGGCTCTGGGGCGGTGCTGCTACAGGCTCCGGCGAATGGGTGGCACACTTTTTCCCTGCGCTTACTACTCCGGAAACTCAATCCTTCCGGCGCAACTACACTATCTGGGAAAAGAGTTGCTGGCTATCAAGGCTGCATTCGAGGCTTGGCGACACCATCTGGAGGGCCCGACATCAGGTGGAGGTCGAGCGGACCATCGGAATCTCGAGCACCTCACCACAGCTCGGAAGTTGAACCAGCGGCAGATCCGGTGGTCGTTGTTTTTGCCCGGTTCAACTTCGCGTGACCTACATTCCCAGCGGTCACAACCGAGGGCGGATGCCCTGTCCCGCAAGCCAGAGTACCTCTCGCCAAGGACCCCCTTCCTCCACGGACAGTGCTGCGGCAGAAGCCTTGGCCGCAGCACGGAGCCAGTGGACTGCGGGCCCAGGTGCGAGGCGCAGCGCCAGGCGCCTGGTCGCAGCAAAGGAGAGCGGAGGTGGGCCCCGCGTCTCCTTGGACCTTGGAGGAGGACTTACTCAAGTTTCGGGGGCGATTATATGTGCCCACAGGACCACTCCGAGCCCTCGTCATGACCCAGTGCCACGACAACCCTGCAGCAGGACATTTTGGGTTCTTCAAGACCCTCCACCTGGTGACACGGACCTTTGGTGGCCCAGTGCGGCATGATATACATGCCTCGTGACATCCTGCGTACCGTGCGGCAAGCCAAGACGCCACGGGGGCCCCTCCCGGGCTCCTCCAGCCCTTGCCGACACCCGACAGACCCTGGGGGGCGATCTCTATGGACTTCCTGACAGACCTGCCGCCGTCCTCTGGGTTCACCACGGTGCTGGTGGTGGTGGACATGCTCACCAAGATGGCACACTTCATCCCATGCCGCGGACTGCCCACAGCCGCAAAAACGGCCCGTCTCTTTCTGCAGCACATCTTCCGCCTCCATGGTCTACCGGACAGGGTGGTTTCGGACCGTGGAGTTCAGTTCACAGCCCGCTTCTGGAAGAGCCTGATGGCCGCGTTGGAGGTGCAGGTATGTCTGTCGTCATCGCACCATCCGGAGACCGACGGGGTACAGAGAAGGTCATCGGTATACTGGAACAGTATCTCCGTTGCTTCATCAACCAGCAACAGGACAACTGGGCGACTACCTGTCCCTGGCGGAGTTTGCTTTTAACAACTCTCAGCACACCTCTACTCAGATGACCCGTTCTTTGCCAATGTGGGGTACCATCCGCGCTCTTCCTCTGGCACCACCGGACTCTCCTGTTCCCGAACGCAGACCTTCCTGGAATTGCATGCGGTCCAACAGTTGACGTCAGCAGCTGAATCGGGCAAAGGAGGACTACAACGGTCCGCCGACCGCTCCCGACGGGCAACGCCCCGCTGGCAGTTGGAGACCGGTGTGGCTCTCCACCAAACACCTCCCGTCCGACCGCCCGGTAAAGTTGGACCACCGATTCATCGGCCCGTTCCCTGTCGAGGCAGTCATCAACCCGGTAGCCTACCGACTGACCCTGCCACGATCCATGCGGATCCACCCGTTTTCACGGTCCCTTCTGGTTCCTGAGGCCACACGAGTCCCTTGTGCCCAACAGCACCGTCACTGTCGCCGAGGGCGGATCGGAGGAATCTGAAGTCCACAGCGTACGAGACTCCGCTGGCTAAGGGTCGTTTCAATATTTGATCGCGTGGAAGGGATACGGGACTGATTTCTCCTGGGTAGATGCCTCCGGCGTTCATGCCCTGACCTGGTGCAGGCCTTCCATGAGCAGAACCCAGCCCGACCGCATCCCGATCGTCAGCCCGGGGAAGGGCCCTGCGGTGAGGATAGTGTTGTGACCCAGGTTCCTGGACCCAGACTCCTGGACTCGGATGATTCAGAAAATGAGGAGAAGACCTGGCAAGCCCTGCTTCTCTTGAGCCCTCTCCTCCCTGGCACCCACTCAAAGGGAGGAGGGGGCAAGGCCTGATTCTCGGCCTTCTTCTGATTTGGCAACGCCCCAAGAACAGTTTTGGAGGGATGCAAGGATTACGAGACGCGGTTGGGACAAAGCCAAGTCATAATTGTCATGCAGTGACATCTGCAGAGACTATAAATAGGAGGCGGGACTTCCTGGTTTTTGTCTTGGACAAAGCAATGAATTTGGCGAGCTAACTGTCTCATGGAGGGAAGAATATATTCGTGAGTAATTCTGGCCTTATCTATAATTTCCTCGTTATCTCCAGAAACTTGGCAGGCCCGTGGGTAGACGTGGCCAGGACATGTATCTATGTAAATAAAAGGAAAAAAAAGGAAGGCCTCTGACGGACTCTTTGCTGGGAGTATTGGGGGAAGGGAAACAGAACAATGACAGAGCTTAAAAATGATAGATAAATACGTAGGTAGGTAGGTAGGTAAGTAGGTAGGTAGATAGACAGGCAGGCAGGCAGGCAGACAGGTAGGTAAGATAGATAGATAGATAGATAGATAGATAGATAGATAGATAGATAGATAGATAGATAGATAGATAGATAGATAGATAGATAGATAGATAGATAGATAGATAGATAGGCAGGCAGGCAGATGACAGAGCTAAAAATGATAGATAAATACGTAGGTAGGTAGGTAGGTAGGTAGGTAGGTAGGTAGGTAGGTAGGTAGGCAGGCAGACAGACAGACAGGTAGATAGATAGATAGATAGATAGATAGATAGATAGATAGATAGATAGATAGATAGATAGACAGACAGACAGACAGACAGACAGACAGACAGACAGACAGACAGACAGTAGGTAGGTAGGTAGATAGATAGATAGATAGATAGATAGATAGATAGATAGATAGATAGATAGATAGATAGATAGATAGATAGATAGATAGATAGATAGATAGCTAGATAGATAGCTATAGATAGATAGATAAGACAGATAGACAGATAGATAGATAGATAGATAGATGATAGATAGATAGATAGATAGATAGATAGACAGATAGATAGATAGATATGCAGGCAGGCAGGCAGATGACAGAGCTAAAATGATAGATAAATATGAGATCAGGTAGGTAGGCAGGCAGGTAGGTAGATAGATAGACAGAATAGACAGATAGATAGATAGACAGATAGATAGATAGATAGATAGATAGATAGCAGGCAGGCAGGCAGGCAGGCAGGCAGGCATATTGTGACATTACACACAGGGACATAAGGAAGGAGCTTTCGTAATATCACAATGCATGTTTCATTATTTTGATGGCCTCTCAGTGGCTCATCTTGTGTCCTTGCACGGATGCCACATGGACGCCAGGAACACATTGAGATAATGGGCATTTATCCATAGACTCACCAGAAGTAGGTCAGGACTTGATGGCATCTAACAGGATCACAACCACAAGAGAAAAATCTATCATTCCTGAAATCCCCTTTGCAAAACACGAATATCTCCAATGTTAAACCGATGGCAGTGAAATGGAAGTGGCTCAATTTTGAATGACAGTTGAGGTTTTCGGTGCATACTTTGCTCAGGATCAAGGAAGAAAAATCTGCAAAAAACCCTCTGATGAAAACAAGATTGAATAAGTAATGCAGGATACGGATGAGCCCTACCGGCAAAGCTTCTAGCATCCGGAAAAGTAAAATAGGGCTTTAAAGATGTCATGCCAGGTGTCGGAAATTGAACAATGTAAAGATTAAATATGCCGGCAAATTCAACTGTATTTTTATTAGGCTCGCTTTTTTTCTTTTGTGCTTTTATCCCCGTGTTCAATACAGCTGCTAGGAGCACAGTGGCACGGGACTCTGTGGGCAGGCAGTTAGCATGCCTACGTTCGAGATCCGAGAGCTGCAGGGTTGAGCTCTCATCCTTCACTCTAGCTCCTTCCCAGGGATATGAAAGGAGATACCCCTCCCCAACTGGGTATCTCCAGGACAGCATTGAAGTCACCAGCTAAATCCTTTCAATCTGGAGGAACCTCAACAACCTATTATCCAAAGCACCTGAAGGCAGGACAAGAAGCAATGGGTGGAAACTAATCAAGGAATTTCCTGACAGTGAGAACAATTAATCAGTGGAACAACTTGCCTCCAGAAGTTGTGTATGC